>NW_026600408.1:119534-237396 GCF_029448725.1 Salvelinus fontinalis | reverse complement strand
GCATGAGGCAAATGGTGGTCACACCAGATACTGACTGGTTTTCATGAGGCAAATGGTGGTCACACCAGATACAGCCTGATCAACTCTATGTGAAGGAGATGTGTCTCGCTGCATGAGGCAAATGGTGGTCACACCAGATACTGACTGGTTTTCATGAGGCAAATGGTGGTCACACCAGATACAGCCTGATCAACTCTATGTGAAGGAGATGTGTCTCGCTGCATGAGGCAAATGGTGGTCACACCAGATACTGACTGGTTTTCTATTCCACGCCCCTACTTTTTATTTAAGGTGACCAACAGATGCATGTCTGTATTCCCAGTCATGTGAAATCCATTGATTAGGGCTTAATTAATTTATTTCAATTGCCTGATTTCCTTATGAACTGTATGTAGCTGAGTAAAATATTCGAAATTGTTGCATTTCTATTTTTGTAAAGTATTTAATGTTCACTGCTGCTGCTAACCTCCAGTCTAACACTAACCAACCCGTCTTGGTTGTGTAGCGCAGTTGTTAGAGCATGGTGCTTGTAACGCCTGGGTAATGCGTTTGATTCCCAGGTCCACATACATAAGATTTCTGCACGCATGTCTAAGCTCATTTGGATAAAAGCGTCTGCTAAATGTCTTATTATATGAACATTTGTTGTCATTTTATGTGAGTGGGAAGCACAGAGTTATACATCTCGTAAAGGTATTCATGTTGAGGTCATTGCAGGGACCGACTGGTAGCGGAACCGAGCGAAAGCAAATGTTCTTTCAGCTCGCCACTTCGACAGCTCGTTGAGGGCATGCGCAGTAGCTATGTTTGCATGTCCTTCCCTCTTCTCGTCGTCAGGGTGAGCTAGCTAGGTAGCTAAAGTTGTGTCCTGCGCCCGTGTCAAAGGGGCCAAGCGAGAGGATGATGAGGATACAACGACACTGACTAGAAAGCGTCGAGATGGATTCAAACACGTTTATGTGCTAAGAGGATGTTTATCCAGTGATGGGTGTCTGACTGAATTCTCCAACAACAAACCAGAGTCTAGGAGATGAGACTCAGCGTCTGGTGATGCCATCGATGGAGGTGATCTCTAACGACATAGCTTCTGACGCTGAATTTGGCACTAACGTTATAATATTCACGTCAAATTATTTATTCCAGTTAGATATTCATGTTATATTTAAGACATGTTTGGTGTTGTTTAAACGTTTCTATAAGCGCCTCTTCGTAGTTTACATTTCAGCTAGCTATAAGACATAGCTAAGTTAGCTTGGTTGTTCTGGCCATGTCTGAGCTAACATTAGTCATTCGCATTCACTTAATTATCGACAGCTTAATACACGCAGTCAGAGTGAAGTGCTCAACTACTGAAAACAGAAAATAACATCGACGTCCCTGCTTTGTTGTGATTTATTGTGGGACTGTCACCTTGCTTACGTTAGCCACCGTTGGCTAACTATTAGGTAACTATTAGCTAGCTAACCTCTGACTACATTAACGTCACTAGCTAACGTTATTTATGCCTGGCTATAACAACCATCTAGCATTAGTAGCTACACAGCTAGCCACTTCTTTGCCCTGTTACTGGCTTCGTGTTGGTCACAAAATGCATCAACAGGACTTTTCAGGAGATTCCTCTGGGTCTAGGAAGATGTCTTTCCACAATAGAAGAGGCAGTAACACCTCCGGTAGTGGCGGTGCATCAGGGTCTGCTGCAGGTAGCAGTAATGTAATTCCCACTGATGATTATCAGTCAACTAGCCAGGCTGGGTCCTCCTCCCCTGGGCCGCACCACCAACCCCTGAGCCTTAACCTCCCCCAGTCCGGGTCTCAGGTGAAAAAGAAGAGTGGCTTCCAGATAACTAGCGTGACCCCGGCCCAGGTCTCTGTTAGCACCAACAACAGCATAGCGGATGACACAGAGAGTTATGATGACATGGATGAATCCCACACAGAGGACCTGTCCTCCTCTGAAATACAGGAAGTGTCCGTATCTCGGGACACCGGCGTCCCTGAGAGGAGCTCCTCGGACGAGACCCTGAACAGCCCCCATGGGGTGGAGACCCCAGGCGCAGCGTCCCCTAACGAACCCCTGAACCCTCACTCCCTACCCCAGGACCCTCCGTGCGAACCCCTGCAGCCTCAGGGCCCTCCGCAGCCTGGTAACATGGTGAATGGGACTGTGCATAATCTGCAAGAGAATGTGGTGCCAGCAGCCTTTACTGTCTCAGTGGCAGGGGGGAGTTCCTCTGAAATGGCTGAGCCCAACCAGACCCAAGTGGGGCAGGATATGGTGGAGAATACCACCGCCCAGTTCTCTGTTACCGTCACTGCTGGGCCAGGCATGGATGTGTCATCCATAGTCAGTGGTAGTGGTGTCCCTCCCTCTGCGGGCCCTATAATCTTTGACAGTAGTGGAGGCCGGCAAGGGACATCCAGTGGAGTAGGGGCTCTCCCTGGAGGCACAGGGCCCACCAATAGCACTCAGATTGGGGTGTCAGTAGCAGTGGCACAGCCTGTGACCTCCAGCACCCAGACACAACAGACTCAGAACCAAGCCCCTCCGGGGTCTCGCTTCAGAGTGGTGAAGCTGGACTCTAACTCAGAGCCGTTCCGCAAGGGAAGATGGATGTGTACAGAGTACTATGAGAAGGAGGTTCCCCCTGCCGTGCCCACTTCTGACCTAGCCCCTGCACCCAGCGCTGCCGGCCCAGAGAGCCAAGCAGGGAATGGAAGTGTGGTGGCCGGTGTTGTCCAATACGGAGGCACAGAGATGGGAGCAGTGGCACCCCAGATCTTGCAGCCATACCAGCACCAGGACTACACCAGCCCTGAGACTGTCCAGAACTCTCAGCAGGCCCACATGGTCCCTCAGGACCCTAACCCTCTCCTGTTGCAGCAGACCAGCATGGTCCCCCATGGTACTCTACCAGCAGCCCCCCAGGTGAATGCCCAGGGCGCTCGGAGTCAGGCCATGCCCCAGCAGATGCCCTATGATATGGAGCATGCACAGACAGGCTACCCCATGCCCCAGCTCCCAGCGGGGATAGTGAGCCAGACAGGCAGCCGGCCTCCAGACTTCATACAGCCTACGGCTCCTCTCCAGTCCCAGGTCCTCCCCCCACACCCTGGCTCTCTTGGGGTGTCCATGCCTGGCCCGGCCGCTGTCCCTCAACCCCTTCAGAGTCAGCTCCAGAACCTCCCAGCTCAGCAGCTGCACCAGCACCCCTCCGCCCCTTTCGTGACCACACTCCGAGCCGACCTCCAGCCCCTCCTGACTCACGGGGTGCCCCTCAGCCACACCAGCCTGGCCCAAAGTGGGGCTCTGTACGGGGGAAGCATCCCCACCCTAACGGCATCCCAGCTGGAGGATGCCCAGAGGCTGCTGTTTCAACACCAGTCCCTGCTGACGCTGCCCCGGCTGGGGGCTGCAGGAGGGGGCAGCTCCATGAAGAGCATGGGGATGGCTGGAGATGCCAGTGCCTTAGTGGCCGCTGCTGCAAGCCTGAGGACACAGTCTGCAGATGGAGAGGAGGACAGGTAAGGATGGATGGATGGTATCAGTGTTGGAATTAGAATTGTTGAAGATGGCTGAGTCTATATGACATCAGACTGCTTTAAAGGTCAAATGCAGCCGTTTCTGGGTAACAGTTAAGTCGGCCTACCTTATTGGGATAGTTTTACATTTAAAATGCTAAAAAATAAACAAATAGCTTCTTAGCAAAAAGTTTCTGCAATTTCTCAAGCAAGAACTTTGCCAGGACTGACTGGTCTGAGTGGGGAGGGGAAGACAACTGAGAACTAGCTGTTATTGGAAGAGAGGTTTGGAACTCTCTTTCTTATTGGTCTATTAACTAATATACCGCCTGGTGATGTCACCAGGCAGGCCAAAACTCCATCCTACCAAAACAGGCTGACATTTCAGGCAGCCTTTTCAAACAGCTCTTACACTAAAAGGGCATTATCATCATTTTCACAATTTCATAGTATTATTATTATTAGTATTATAGTATTATATTATTAGTATATTATATATATACACACATACAGTGGGGCAAAAAATTATTTAGTCAGCCCCCAATTGTGCAAGTTCTCCCACTTAAAAAGATGAGAGAGGCCTGTAATTTCCATCATAGGTACACTTCAACTATGAAAGACAAAATGAGAAAAAAAATCCAGAAAATCACATTGTAGGATTTTTTATGAATTTATTTGCAAATTATGCTGGAAAACTTTTGTTATTGACCAAATATGTATTTTCCAGCATAATTTGCAAATAAATTCATTAAAAAATCCTACAATGTGATTTTCTGGATTTCTTTTCTCATTTTGTCTGTCATAGTTGAAGTGTACCTATAATGAAAATTACTGGCCTCATCTTTTTAAGTGGGAGAACTTGCACAATTGGGGGCTGACTAAATATTTTTGTTGCCCCACTGTATAAAAATACACACACACACACACACAGTACCAGTCGAAAGTTTGGACACCTACTCATTTCAGACTTTTTCTTTATTTGTACTACTTTCTACATTGTAGAATAATAGTGAAGACATCAACACTATGAAATAACACATATGGAATCATGTAGTAACCAAAAAAGTGTTAACCTGTCTAGGCTGAGGGTGCCGCTAGCGGCACTCCCCCCCCCCACCCCCATTGAAAAGGCAGAGCCGCGAAATTCAAAAAAAATATATTTTTTAAATATTTAACTTTCACACATTAAAGTCCAATACAGCTAATGAAAGACACAGATCTTGTGAATCCAGCCAACATATCTGATTTTTAAAATGTTTTACAGGGAAGACACAAAATGTAAAGATGTAAATCTATTACCTAAAAACACATTAGCATAATCCACCATCTTTTATTTGTCCACCAACACCAGTAGCTATCACCAACTCGGCTAAACTAAGATATTTATAGCCCCTAACCAAGAAAAAAACTCATCAGATGACAGTCTGATAACATATTTATGGTATGGGATAGGTTTTGTTAGAAAAATGTGCATATTTCAGGTAGATGGCATAGGTTACAATTGCACCCACCGTCACAAATGGACTAGAATAACTACATAGAGCAACGTGTTTACCTACTTACTAATCATCAAACATTTCGTAAAAATACACAGCATACACTAATCGAAAGACACAGATCCTGTGAATACAGACAATATTTCAGATTTTCTAAGTGTCTTACAGCGAAAACACAATAAATCGTTATATTAGCATAGCACAGGTGCAAACATTACCCCAGCATTAATTCTAGCCAAAGTGAGCGATAACGTCAACATCGCCAAAATATATTATTTTTTTCACTAACCTTCTCAGAATTCTTCAGATGACACCCCTGTAACATCACATTACAACATACATATACAGTTTGTTCGAAAATGTGCATATTTAGCCACCAAAATCATGGTTAGACAATGTGAAATGTAGCCCAGCTGGTGAGAAAATGTCCGTGCGCCATATTAGACAGTGATCTACTCTTATACATAAATACTCATAAACGAGACTAAAAAATATAGGGTGGACATCGATTGATAGACAATTTAATTCTTAATACAATCGCGGAATTACATTTTTTAAATTATCCTTACTTTTCAATACAGTTTGCGCCAAGCGAAGCTACGTCAAAAAACATGGCGTCCTAAGCCACTAACATTTTTCAACAGAAACACGATTTATCATAATAAAAATGTCCTACTTTGAGCTGTTCTTCCATCAGTATCTTGGGCAAAGGATCCTTTCTTGGGTCTAATCGTCTTTTGGTGGAAAGCTGTCCTCTTGCCATGTGGAAATGCCAACTGCGTTCGGGATGAACTGGAAGCGTGCCCAGCGATTCACAGCGTTTCAGAAATAAATGTCCCAAAATCGCACTAAACGGATATAAATTGCTATAAAACGCTTTAAATTAACTACCTTATGATGTTTTTAACTCCTATAACGAGTCTTAACATGACCGGAGAAAGATTACTCCCAACACTAATGCTTGGAACAGGTGCGGGTCGGTGTCCTCCACGCGCATGACGCACCAAGAAAAGAGTTGCTAGCTACAGGGTTTTTTAATTTATAGTGCCTGTGAACGCGCAATCGACCCCATTCAAATCGTCATCACGTAAAGGCATCCAGGGGAAGACGTAAGCAGTGTCCGTATACTCATAGCAATAACTGTGGCCTTTTAACTGACTCCAGATCAGGGGCCAACATTTCTGAAATCTGACTCCATGTCAGGGAAATTGCTGTAGAATGGGTTCTGTTCCACTTAGAGACAAGATTTCAACTCCTATAGAAACTATAGACTGTTTTCTATCCAATAATAATAATAATATGCATATTGTACGATCAAGAATTTTGTGGGAAGCCGTTTCAAAAATTACACGATTAGCATAAATAGTGACAACAGCGCCCCCAGCCTCAACAGGTTAAACAAATCAAAATATATTTGAGATTCTTCCAAGTAGCCACCCTTTGCCTTGATGACAGCTTTGCACACTCTTGGCATTCTCTCAACCAGCTTCATGAGGAATGCTTTTCCAACAGTCTTGAAGAAGTTCCCACATGCTGAGCACTTATTGGCTGCTTTTCCTTCACTCTGCGGTCCAACTCATCACAAACCATCTCAATTGGGTTGAGGTCGGGTGATTGTGGAGGCCAGGTCATCTGATGCAGCACTCCATCACTCTCCTTATTGGTCAAACAGCTCTTACACAGCCTGGAGGTGTGTTGGGTCATTGTCCTGTTGAAAAACAAATGATAGTCCCACTAAGCGTAAACCAGATGGGATGGCGTATTGCTGCAGAATGCTGTTGTAGCCATGCTACCAGTGTCACCAGCAAAGCACCATCACACCACCTCCTCCATGCTTCACAGTGGGACATGTGGAGATCATCCGTTCATCTGCGTCTCACAAAGACCAAAACATGTTTAAAAAAATCTAATTTCGACTCATCAGACCAAAGGACAGATTTCCACCGGTCTAATGTCGGTTGCTCGTGTTTCTTGGCCCAAGCAAGTCTCTTCTTCTTCTTATTGGTGTCCTTTAGTAGTGGTTTCTTTGCAGCAATTTGACCATGAAGGCCTGATTCACGCAGTCTCCTTTGAAAAGTTGATGTTGAGATGTCTGTTACTTGAACTGTGAAGCATTTATTTGGGCTGCAATTTCTGAGGCTGGTAACTCTAATGAACTTATCCTCTGTAGCAGAGGTAAATCTGGGACTTCCTTTCCTGTGGCGGTCCTCATGAGAGCCAGTTTCATCATAGCGATTGATGGTTTTTGCGACTGCACTTGAAGAAACGTTCAAAGTTCTTGAAATTTGTCAGAATTGATTAACCTTCATGTCTTAAAGTAATGATGGACTGTCATTTCTCTTTGCTTATTTGAGCTGTTCTTGCCATAATATGGACTTAGCCCTATTTGGTAAAAGACCATCTTCTGTATAACCCCCCCCCCCCCCCACACACACCTTGTCACAACACAACTGATTGGATCATATGCATTAAGAAGGAAAGAAATTCCACAAATGACCTTTTAACAAGGCACACCGGTTAATTGAAATGCATTCCAGATGACTACTTCATGAAGCTGGTTGAGAGAATGCCAAGCGTGGGCAAAGCTGTCATCAAGGCAAAGGGTGGCTGCTTTGAAGAATCTAAAATGTAAAATATGTTTCGATTTGTTTAAAACTTTTTGGGGCATGCTACATGATTCCTTATGTGTTATTTCATAGTTTTGATTTCTTCACTATTATTCTACAATGTAGAAAATAGTCAAAATAAAGAAAAACCCTTGAATGAGTAGGTGTGTCCAGACTTTTGACTGGTACTGTATGTTGATATGACTGGTACTGTACATTGATATGACCGCTCGGGGGCAATGCAGTTCAGTCTACCACAGTCCTGGCTACTTAAGACGGCTCAGTTCAGTCTACCACAGTCCTGGCTACCTAACAGACGGCTCAGATCAGTCTACCACAGTCCTGGCTACTTTACAGATGGCTCAGTTCAGTCTACCACAGTCCTGGCTACTTTACAGATGGCTCAGATCAGTCTACCACAGTCCTGGCTACCTAACAGATGGCTCAGTTCAGTCTACCACAGTCCTAGCTACCTAACAGATGGCTCAGTTCAGTCTACCACAGTCCTGGCTACTTTACAGATGGCTCAGATCAGTCTACCACAGTCCTGGCTACTTTACAGATGGCTCAGTTCAGTCTACCACAGTCCTGGCTACTTTACAGATGGCTCAGTTCAGTCTACCACAGTCCTGGCTACTTTAGTCGGCTCAGTTCAGTCTACCACAGTCCTGGCTACCTAACAGACGGCTCAGTTCAGTCTACCACAGACCTGGCTACCTAACAGTCGGCTCAGTTCAGTCTACCACAGTCCTGGCTACTTTAGTCGGCTCAGTTCAGTCTACCACAGTCCTGGCTACCTAACAGACGGCTCAGTTCAGTCTACCACAGTCCTAGCTACCTAATAGTCGGCTCAGTTCAGTCTACCACAGTCCTGGCTACCTAACAGTCGGAGCAGTTCAGTCTACCACAGTCCTGGCTACCTAACAGTCGGCTCAGTTCAGTCTACCACAGTCCTGGCTACTTTACAGATGGCTCAGTTCAGTCTACCACAGTTCTGGCTACTTTACAGATGGCTCAGTTCAGTCTACCACAGTCCTGGCTACTTTAGTCGGCTCAGTTCAGTCTACCACAGTCCTGGCTACCTAACAGACGGCTCAGTTCAGTCTACCACAGTCCTGGCTACTTTAGTCGGCTCAGTTCAGTCTACCACAGTCCTGGCTACCTAACAGACGGCTCAGTTCAGTCTACCACAGTCCTAGCTACCTAATAGTCGGCTCAGTTCAGTCTACCACAGTCCTGGCTACCTAACAGTCGGAGCAGTTCAGTCTACCACAGTCCTGGCTACCTAACAGTCGGCTCAGTTCAGTCTACCACAGTCCTGGCTACTTTACAGATGGCTCAGTTCAGTCTACCACAGTCCTAGCTACCTAACAGTCGGCTCAGTTCAGTCTACCACAGTCCTGGCTACCTAACAGTCGGCTCAGTTCAGTCTACCACAGTCCTGGCTACCTAACAGACGGCTCAGTTCAGTCTACCACAGTCCTAGCTACCTAACAGTCGGAGCAGTTCAGTCTACCACAGTCCTGGCTACCTAACAGACGGCTCAGATCAGTCTACCACAGTCCTGGCTACCTAACAGTCGGCTCAGATCAGTCTACCACAGTCCTGGCTACTTTACAGACGGCTCAGTTCAGTCTACCACAGTCCTGGCTACCTAACAGACGGCTCAGATCAGTCTACCACAGCCCTGGCTACCTACCAGATGGTTCAGTTCCGTCTACCACAGTCCTAGCTACCTACCAGATGGCTCAGATCCGTCTACCACAGTCCTGGCTACTTTACAGATGGTTCAGTTCAGTCTACCACAGTCCTGGCTACCTAACAGATGGCTCAGTTCAGTCTACCACAGTCCTAGCTACCTGACAGTCGGCTCAGTTCAGTCTACCACAGTCCTGGCTACCTAACAGTCGGCTCAGTTCAGTCTACCACAGTCCTGGCTACCTGACAGACGGCTCAGTTCAGTCTACCACAGTCCTAGCTACCTAACAGTCGGCTCAGTTCAGTCTACCACAGTCCTAGCTACCTGACAGTCGGCTCAGTTCAGTCTACCACAGTCCTGGCTACCTAACAGACGGCTCAGATCAGTCTACCACAGTCCTGGCTACTTTACAGATGGCTCAGTTCAGTCTACCACAGTCCTGGCTACTTTACAGATGGCTCAGATCAGTCTACCACAGTCCTGGCTACCTAACAGATGGCTCAGTTCAGTCTACCACAGTCCTAGCTACCTAACAGATGGCTCAGTTCAGTCTACCACAGTCCTGGCTACTTTACAGATGGCTCAGATCAGTCTACCACAGTCCTGGCTACTTTACAGATGGCTCAGTTCAGTCTACCACAGTCCTGGCTACTTTACAGATGGCTCAGTTCAGTCTACCACAGTCCTGGCTACTTTAGTCGGCTCAGTTCAGTCTACCACAGTCCTGGCTACCTAACAGTCGGAGCAGTTCAGTCTACCACAGTCCTGGCTACCTAACAGTCGGCTCAGTTCAGTCTACCACAGTCCTGGCTACTTTACAGATGGCTCAGTTCAGTCTACCACAGTTCTGGCTACTTTACAGATGGCTCAGTTCAGTCTACCACAGTCCTGGCTACTTTAGTCGGCTCAGTTCAGTCTACCACAGTCCTGGCTACCTAACAGACGGCTCAGTTCAGTCTACCACAGTCCTGGCTACTTTAGTCGGCTCAGTTCAGTCTACCACAGTCCTGGCTACCTAACAGACGGCTCAGTTCAGTCTACCACAGTCCTAGCTACCTAATAGTCGGCTCAGTTCAGTCTACCACAGTCCTGGCTACCTAACAGTCGGAGCAGTTCAGTCTACCACAGTCCTGGCTACCTAACAGTCGGCTCAGTTCAGTCTACCACAGTCCTGGCTACTTTACAGATGGCTCAGTTCAGTCTACCACAGTCCTAGCTACCTAACAGTCGGCTCAGTTCAGTCTACCACAGTCCTGGCTACCTAACAGTCGGCTCAGTTCAGTCTACCACAGTCCTGGCTACCTAACAGACGGCTCAGTTCAGTCTACCACAGTCCTAGCTACCTAACAGTCGGAGCAGTTCAGTCTACCACAGTCCTGGCTACCTAACAGACGGCTCAGATCAGTCTACCACAGTCCTGGCTACCTAACAGTCGGCTCAGATCAGTCTACCACAGTCCTGGCTACTTTACAGACGGCTCAGTTCAGTCTACCACAGTCCTGGCTACCTAACAGACGGCTCAGATCAGTCTACCACAGCCCTGGCTACCTACCAGATGGTTCAGTTCCGTCTACCACAGTCCTAGCTACCTACCAGATGGCTCAGATCCGTCTACCACAGTCCTGGCTACTTTACAGATGGTTCAGTTCAGTCTACCACAGTCCTGGCTACCTAACAGATGGCTCAGTTCAGTCTACCACAGTCCTAGCTACCTGACAGTCGGCTCAGTTCAGTCTACCACAGTCCTGGCTACCTAACAGTCGGCTCAGTTCAGTCTACCACAGTCCTGGCTACCTGACAGACGGCTCAGTTCAGTCTACCACAGTCCTAGCTACCTAACAGTCGGCTCAGTTCAGTCTACCACAGTCCTAGCTACCTGACAGTCGGCTCAGTTCAGTCTACCACAGTCCTAGCTACCTGACAGACGGCTCAGTTCAGTCTACCACAGTCCTAGCTACCTACCAGATGGCTCAGTTCAGTCTACCACAGACCTGGCTACCTAACAGTCGGCTCAGATCAGTCTACCACAGTCCTAGCTACCTACCAGTCGTCTCAGATCAGTCTACCACAGTCCTGGCTACCTACCAGATGGCTCAGTTCAGTCTACCACAGTCCTAGCTACCTACCAGATGGCTCAGTTCAGTCTACCACAGTCCTAGCTACCTACCAGATGGCTCAGATCAGTCTACCACAGTCCTGGCTACTTTACAGATGGCTCAGTTCAGTCTACCACTGTCCTAGCTACCTAACAGTCGGCTCAGTTCAGTCTACCACAGTCCTGGCTACCTAACAGTCGGCTCAGTTCAGTCTACCACAGTCCTGGCTACCTAACAGATGGCTCAGTTCAGTCTACCACAGTCCTAGCTACCTGACAGTCGGCTCAGTTCAGTCTACCACAGTCCTGGCTACCTAACAGTCGGCTCAGTTCAGTCTACCACAGACCTGGCTACCTACCAGATGGCTCAGTTCAGTCTACCACAGTCCTAGCTACCTGACAGACGGCTCAGTTCAGTCTACCACAGACCTGGCTACCTAACAGTCGGCTCAGTTCAGTCTACCACAGACCTGGCTACCTAACAAACCGTGCTCACCTTGCTGCTGTCCCTCACCCACTCAGCAACGATGGTAGTTAATGCCGTGTTAGGTTCTCTGGTCTGTCATTCTCCATGTTCTCAGTTGTCAGTACATGGAACTTCCATGTCCCACTTCTCATCAATGTGACGGCTCGTTGCAGTGATGTATGACAGCGTGTTCATAGATGTCCAACAATTTGTTAACGCCAGCCACGTATGGTGTTTGAGAGCTTGGGCAAGTTGCTACGGGGGGTGCAGAGCTGTTGGCCGGGGTAGTGATAGCCAGGTGGAAAGCATGGCCAGCCGTAGAGAGTTGCTTATTGAAATTCTCGATTATCTTGGATTTATCAGTGGTGATAGTGTTTCCTAGTCTCAGTGCAGTGGGCAGCTGGGAGGAGGTGACAGTGTTTCCTAGTCTCAGTGCAGTGGGCAGCTGGGAGGAAGTGACAGTGTTTCCTAGTCACAGTGCAGTGGGCAGCTGGGAGGAGGTGACAGTGGTTCCTAGTCTCAGTGCAGTGGGCAGCTGGGAGGAGGTGACAGTGGTTCCTAGTCTCAGTGCAGTGGGCAGCTGGGAGGAGGTGACAGTGTTTCCTAGTCTCAGTGCAGTGGGCAGCTAGGAGGAGGTGACAGTGTTTCCTAGTCTCAGTGCAGTGGGCAGCTGGGAGGAGGTGACAGTGTTTCCTAGTCTCAGTGCAGTGGGCAGCTGGGAGGAGGTGACAGTGTTTCCTAGTCTCGGTGCAGTGGGCAGCTGGGAGGAGGTGACAGTGTTTCCTAGTCTCGGTGCAGTGGGCAGCTGGGAGGAGGTGACAGTGTTTCCTAGTCTCGGTGCAGTGGGCAGCTGGGAGAAGGTGACAGTGTTTCCTAGTCTCAGTGCAGTGGGCAGCTGGGAGGAGGTGACAGTGTTTCCTAGTCTCAGTGCAGTGGGCAGCTGGGAGGAGGTGACAGTGTTTCCTAGTCTCAGTGCAGTGGGCAGCTGGGAGGAGGTGACAGTGTTTCCTAGTCTCAGTGCAGTGGGCAGCTGGGAGGAGGTGACAGTGTTTCCTAGTCTCAGTGCAGTGGGCAGCTGGGAGGAGGTGACAGTGTTTCCTAGTCTCAGTGCAGTGGGCAGCTGGGAGGAGGTGACAGTGTTTCCTAGTCTCAGTGCAGTGGGCAGCTGGGAGGAGGTGACAGTGTTTCCTAGTCTCAGTGCAGTGGGCAGCTGGGAGGAGGTGACAGTGTTTCCTAGTCTCAGTGCAGTGGGCAGCTGGGAGGAGGTGACAGTGTTTCCTAGTCTCAGTGCAGTGGGCAGCTGGGAGGAGGTGACAGTGTTTCCTAGCCTCAGGGCAGTGGGCAGCTGGGAGGAGGTGACAGTGTTTCCTAGCCTCAGGGCAGTGGGCAGCTGGGAGGAGGTGACAGTGTTTCCTAGCCTCAGGGCAGTGGGCAGCTGGGAGGAGGTGACAGTGTTTCCTAGTCTCAGTGCAGTGGGCAGCTGGGAGGAGGTGACAGTGTTTCCTAGTCTCAGTGCAGTGGGCAGCTGGGAGGAGGTGACAGTGTTTCCTAGCCTCAGTGCAGTGGGCAGCTGGGAGGAGGTGACAGTGTTTCCTAGCCTCATTGCAATGGGCAGCTGGGAGGAGGTGACAGTGTTTCCTAGTCTCAGTGCAGTGGGCAGCTGGGAGGAGGTGACAGTGTTTCCTAGTCTCAGTGCAGTGGGCAGCTGGGAGGAGGTGACAGTGTTTCCTAGTCTCAGTGCAGTGGGCAGCTGGGAGGAGGTGACAGTGTTTCCTAGTCTCAGTGCAGTGGGCAGCTGGGAGGAGGTGACAGTGTTTCCTAGTCTCAGTGCAGTGGGCAGCTGGGAGGAGGTGACAGTGTTTCCTAGTCTCAGTGCAGTGGGCAGCTGGGAGGAGGTGACAGTGTTTCCTAGCCTCAGGGCAGTTGGCAGCTGGGAGGAGGTGACAGTGTTTCCTAGCCTCAGGGCAGTGGGCAGCTGGGAGGAGGTGACAGTGTTTCCTAGCCTCAGGGCAGTGGGCAGCTGGGAGGAGGTGACAGTGTTTCCTAGTCACAGTGCAGTGGGCAGCTGGGAGGAGGTGACAGTGTTTCCTAGCCTCAGTGCAGTGGGCAGCTGGGAGGAGGTGACAGTGTTTCCTAGCCTCAGTGCAGTGGGCAGCTGGGAGGAGGTGACAGTGTTTCCTAGTCTCAGTGCAGTGGGCAGCTGGGAGGAGGTGACAGTGTTTCCTAGTCTCAGTGCAGTGGGCAGCTGGGAGGAGGTGACAGTGTTTCCTAGTCTCAGTGCAGTGGGCAGCTGGGAGGAGGTGACAGTGTTTCCTAGTCTCAGTGCAGTGGGCAGCTGGGAGGAGGTGACAGTGTTTCCTAGTCTCAGTGCAGTGGGCAGCTGGGAGGAGGTGACAGTGTTTCCTAGTCTCAGTGCAGTGGGCAGCTGGGAGGAGGTGACAGTGTTTCCTAGTCTCAGTGCAGTGGGCAGCTGGGAGGAGGTGACAGTGTTTCCTAGTCTCAGTGCAGTGGGCAGCTGGGAGGAGGTACTCTTATTCTCCATTGACTTTAGTGTCCCAAAACTTTTGGGAATTAGTGCTGCAGGATGCAAATTTCTGTTTGAAAAAGTTAGCCTTTGCTTTCCTAACTGACTGAGTGTATTGGTTCCTGACTTCCCTGAAAAGTTGCATGTCGCTGGGACTATTCAATGCTAGTGCAGTACACCACAGGATGTTTTTGTGCTGGTCAAGGGCAGTCAGGTCTGGAGTGAACCAAGGACTATATCTGTTCTTAGTTCTACATTTTTTTGAAAGGGGCATGCTTATTTAAGATGACGAGGAAAGCACTTTTAAAGAACAACCAGTCATCCTCTACTGATGGGATGAGGTCAATATTCTTCCAGGATACCCAGGTCGATTAGAAAGGCCGGCTCGCAGAAGTGTTTTAGGGAGCGTTTGACAGTGATGAGGGCTGGTCGTTTGACCGCAGACTCATTACAGATGCAGGCAATGAGGCAGTGATCGCTGAGATCCTGATTGAAGACAGCAGAGGTGTATTTAGAGGGCAAGTTGTTCAGGATGATATCTATGATGGTGCCCATGTTTACGGATTTAGGGTTGTACCTGGTAGGTTCCTGATAATTTGTGTGAGATTGAGGGCAGCTAGCTTAGATTGTAGGACGACCGGGGTGTTTAGCATATCCCAGTTTATGTCACCTAACAGTACGAGCTCTGAAGATAGATGGGGGGGGGGGGGGGGCAATCAATTCACAGATGGTGTCCAGGGCACAGCTGGGAGCTGAGGGGGCCTGTAACATATGGCGTCCAGGGCACAGCTGGGAGCTGAGGGGTCTATCACAAGCGGCAACAGCGAGGGACTTATTTCTGGAGAGATGGATCTTTAAAATTAGAAGTTCGAACATAGACCTGGATAGTATGACAGAACTCTGCAGGCTATCTCTACAGTAGATTGCAATTCTGCCCCCTTTACCAGTTCTGTCTGGATGGAAAATGTTGTAATTGGGGATGAACATTTCAGAATTGGTGGCCTTCCTAAGCCAGGGTTCAGACACGGCTAGGACAGCAGGGTTGGCAGAGTGTGCTAAAGCAGTGAGTAAAACAAACTTAGGGAGGAGGCTTCTGATGTTAACATGCATGAACCCAAGGCTTTTACGGTTGCAAAAGTCAGCAAATGAGAGTGCCTGGGTCAACCTCTACATCACCAGAGGAACAGAGGAGTAGTAGGATGAGGGTACGGCTAAAGGCTATCAATACTGGTCGTCTAGTGCGATGGGGAGAGAGAATAAAAGGAGCAGATTTCTGGGCGTGGTAGGGTAGATTCAGGGCATAGTGTACAGACAGGGGTATGGTAGGGTGCGAGTACAGTGGGGGTAAACCTAGGCATTGAGTGACGATGAGAGAGGTTGCATCTCTGGAGGCTCCAGTTAAGCTAGGTGAGGTCTCCGCATGTGTGGGGGGGGTGGGACAAGGGGGCTATCTGAGGCATGTTGAGCAGGACTAGGGGCTCCACAGTAAATTAAACCGATGAGAGCTGCCCTAAACAACAGTATACAAGGCATATTGACATTAGAGAGAGGCATAAAGCAATCACAGGTGTTGATTGGGAGAGCTGAGACAACAACGGTGAGACAAACAACGGGTCAACAGCTAAGACCACAACAACGGGTAAATGGCGATTTAAATGGTGCAGAGAGGGTCAGTTAGCTACACACAGGGCCTGATTTCGAGGCTGTGGCCGACAGATACACAAAATGAGGTACAGTGTTAATGAACAGTCCAGCAGGCATCAGCTGTGTAGCCGAGTGATCATTGGGTCCAATGAGCAGCAATAGATGAAGCGGAGCTGTTCGGTAGTCGATTACTACGCTAGGCGAGCGGGAGACAGTGTTCAGGAAGTGAGCGGGCCAGTTGTGATGGATTGGCAGGGCTCCGTGTTGACAAAGGGTCCAGGCCAAATTGGCAAGAGAGGTATTGTAGTTGGTGTACTTCGTTTGCTAGCCGGGAGATGGGCCTAGCTCGAGGCTAGCTCGAGGCTAACTGGTGTATGCTTCTGAACAAGGGCGTTAGCCACAATAGCCACTCGGTAACCCTAACCCTAGATGCGAAGATCCGGTGTAATGGTCTAGAGCTTGCGGCAGGAATCCGGTGATGTAGTGGGGGAAAAAAGCAATCTGATATGCTCAGGGCTGATATCGCGCTGTGCAGACTGGCAGGTATTATCCGGGCTAAAGCGGCTGGTGTCCGTGCTAAAGGTAAAGACCGCTAGCACTGGCTAACAATGACTAAATAGCTAGTAGCTAATTAGCTGGCTAACTTCTGATGGAGGTTCCATTTAAAAGTTCTAAAAAATATCAGATCTTTACCACATTGGTTGAGGCGGGTTGCAGGAAGGTATATTTAATTTGAAAATGGAAAAAAAGACATTGAAATGTATACAACAAAAATGAAAAAGACTGAATATTTACATGGGACAATAACAAAAACATCTTACTGCCTCGCCATCTTGGAAAACAAATTATCCAAATTCATAGGATGTAGTGATCGCAATATAATAGCCATATCTATGAAAACCAAAGTGCCAAAGGCTGGGCCTAATATAGTGTATAAGAGGTCATACAATACGTTTTGTAGTGATTCATATGTTGATGATGTAAATAATATTTGCTGGTCTGTGGTGTGTAATGAGGAGCAACCAGACGCTGCACTTGACACATTTATGAAACTGCTTATTCCAGTTACTAAGAAGCACCCATTAAGAAAATGACTGTAAAAACTGTTAAATCCCCTTGGATTGATGAGGGATTGAAAAATTGTATGATTGAGAGAGATGACGAAAAAGGTATGACAATTAAGTCTGGCAGCCCAACTGATTGGCATATGTACTGCAAATTAAGAAATCATGTGACTAAACTAAAGGAGAAAAAAAAAGAAAAATAAACTACACTATGAAACAAAGATAAATTAGATAAAGAATGATAGTATAAAGCTTTGGGGCACCTTAAATTAATTTTTTTGGGGAAAAAGCCAACTCGGCTCCATTCATTGAATCAGATGGCTCACAAAGCCCACTGATATGTCAAACTACTTTAACCTGTCTGGCCCACTCCTCCCACATTCCACTGAAAAGGCAGAGCGCGAAATTCAAAAGATATTTTTTAGAAATATTTAACTTTCACACATTAACAAGTCCAATACAGCAAATGAAAGATACACATCTTGTGAATCCAGTCAACATGTCCGATTTTTTTAATGTTTTACAGCGAAAACACCACATATATTTATGTTAGCTCACCACCAAATACAAAAAAGGACAGACATTTTTCACAGCACAGGTAGCATGCACAAAGCCAACCTAACTAACCAAGAACCAACCAAACTAACCAACAAACAACTTCATCAGATGACAGTCTTATAACATGTTATTCAATAAATCTATGTTTTGTTCGAAAAATGTGCATATTTCAGGTATAAATCATAGTTTACATTGCAGCTACAATCAGAAATTACACCGAAAGCAGCCAGAATAATTACAGACACCAACGTCAAATACCTAAATACTCATCATAAAAAAATTCTGAAAAATCGATGGTTTACAGCAAATTAAAGACAAACATCTTGTGAATCCAGCCAATATTTCCGATTTTTTAAAAAGTGTTTTACAGCGAAAACACAATATAACAATATAACACTACCGCATTCATTCATCAAGGCACGTTAGCGATAGCAATAGGCACGTTAGCGATAGCAATAGGCACGTTAGCGATAGCAATAGGCACGTTAGCGATAGCAATAGGCACGTTAGCGATAGCAATAGGCACGTTAGCGATAGCAATAGGCACGTTAGCGATAGCAAATAAACCAGCAAAAGATATAATTTTTGACTAACCTTGATAAGCTTCATCAGATGACAGTCCTATAACATCAGGTTATACATACACTTATGTTTTGTTCGGAAATGTGCATATTTAGAGCTGAAATCAGTGGTTATACATTGTGCTAACGTAGCAATCTTTTTCCCACAACGTCCGGATCTTTTTCAGACACTTTTTCTGACACACATAACTATTCATAAACATAACTAAAAAATACATGTTGTATAGGAAATGATAGATACACTAGTTCTTAATGCAATCGGCGTGTTAGAATTCAAAAAAAAATTACGTCAGCTTATCAGAAGGCAAATCCAGGTCCCTCCTCGCGCTCTCCAGAAAACAGGAAACTGGTGTGTGTGGGTGTTATGGTTAGATATGGGGCATCGTGTGGGTGTTATGGTTAGATATGGGGCATCGTGTGGGTGTTAGGGTTAGGTGTGTGGGTGTTAGGGTTAGATATGGGGCATCGTGTGGGTGTTATTGTTAGATATGGGGCATCGTGTGGGTGTTAGGGTTAGATATGGGGCATCGTGTGGGTGTTAGGGTTAGATATGGGGCATCGTGTGGGTGTTATGGTTAGGTGTGTGGGTGTTATGGTTAGATATGGGGCATCGTGTGGGTGTTAGGGTTAGATATGGGGCATCGTGTGGGTGTTAGGTATACGTGAGCTGAGACCATGTGCTGTTTTTTGTTGTGTGTGTCTTACTCAGGTGTCGTGCTCTTAGGTAGGTGTGTGTGTCTTACTCAGGTGTCGTGCTCTTAGGTAGGTGTGTGTGTTACTCAGGTGACGTGCTCTTAGGTAGGTGTGTGTGTCTTACTCAGGTGTCGTGCTCTTAGGTAGGTGTGTGTGTCTTACTCAGGTGTCGTGCTCTTAGGTAGGTGTGTGTGTGTTACTCAGGTGTCGTGCTCTTAGGTAGGTGTGTGTGTCTTACTCAGGTGTCGTGCTCTTAGGTAGGTGTGTGTGTTACTCAGGTGTCGTGCTCTTAGGTAGGTGTGTGTGTCTTACTCAGGTGTCGTGCTCTTAGGTAGGTGTGTGTGTCTTACTCAGGTGTCGTGCTCTTAGGTAGGTGTGTGTGTGTTACTCAGGTGTCGTGCTCTTAGGTAGGTGTGTGTGTGTTACTCAGGTGTCGTGCTCTTAGGTAGGTGTGTGTGTTACTCAGGTGTCGTGCTCTTAGGTAGGTGTGTGTGTCTTACTCAGGTGTCGTGCTCTTAGGTAGGTGTGTGTGTGTTACTCAGGTGTCGTGCTCTTAGGTAGGTGTGTGTGTCTTACTCAGGTGTCGTGCTCTTAGGTAGGTGTGTGTGTTACTCAGGTGTCGTGCTCTTAGGTAGGTGTGTGTGTCTTACTCAGGTGTCGTGCTCTTAGGTGCGTGTGTGTGTGTTACTCAGGTGTCGTGCTCTTAGGTAGGTGTGTGTGTCTTACTCAGGTGTCGTGCTCTTAGGTAGGTGTGTGTGTTACTCAGGTGTCGTGCTCTTAGGTAGGTGTGTGTGTCTTACTCAGGTGTCGTGCTCTTAGGTGCGTGTGTGTGTGTTACTCAGGTGTCGTGCTCTTAGGTAGGTGTGTGTGTGTTCTTGTGTGTCGTGCTCTTAGGTAGGTGTGTGTGTGTTCTTGTGTGTCGTGCTCTTAGGTATGTGTGTGTGTGTTCATTCGACAGAGCTGATGAGAAGAGACAGGGTGGTTACAGGCAGGGATTGCTCCACACAGACAGAGACAAAGAGAATCATCACACAGGTCATGCTGGATCTGATTTATCTATCGAGTTCACAGAAAAAGAAAAACCTAAGAAATGCAATTAAAATAATTGAACTGACGTCGGCCAATTTAGTTGTTTGAAAACCGAAAATTACTGAAATGTTGGATAATCGCTCAGCACGAGTGTTCATATTTGCATAAGATCAAACCATCGAAGGATCCTCTTCTGATTGTACAACTGAGTACAAAATGTTCCCATGTATTCACTCAACCAATCTGTGATCGCCAGCTGAACCAACAGCACAGAAGCTGATCCAGAGTTACAAAGGAGTTTACAGTTAGAGCACAGTCACTGAACATTGACTGTTGTTTTAATAACGCTGCTAGCTCTGTAGAGCCCCTTTATATAGGATAGATCACTATCTGAACATTGACTGTTGTTTTAATAGCGCTGCTAGCTCTGTAGAGCCCTTTTATATAGGATAGATCACTATCTGAACATTGACTGTTGTTTTAATAACGCTGCTAGCTCTGTAGAGCCCTTTTATATAGGATAGATCACTATCTGAACATTGACTGTTGTTTTAATAACGCTGCTCGCTCTGTAGAGCCCTTTTATATAGGATAGATCACTATCTGAACATTGACTGTTGTTTTAATAACGCTGCTCGCTCTGTAGAGCCCTTTTATATAGGATAGATCACTATCTGAACATTGACTGTTGTTTTAATAACGCTGCTCGCTCTGTAGAGCCCTTTTATATAGGATAGATCACTATCTGAACATTGACTGTTGTTTTAATAACGCTGCTCGCTCTGTAGAGCCCTTTTATATAGGATAGATCACTATCTGAACATTGACTGTTGTTTTAATAACGCTGCTAGCTCTGTAGAGCCCTTTTATATAGGATAGATCACTATCTGAACATTGACTGTTGTTTTAATAACGCTGCTAGCTCTGCAGAGCCCTTTTATATAGGATAGATCACTATCTGAACATTGACTGATGTTTTAAGGGCTGCTAGCACTGTAGAGCCCTGTCTATAGCATATATCAGTAACTGAACATTGACTATTGTTTTAATAGAGATTAACATTGATTGTGTCTGTTAGAGGTGAGGACATGTCAGTTGTTCAGGACCTGCCCTTTATATTTGGATCGAGGTTGTTAGGGTCTCTCGTTTGATAAGGCTACATGTAGGTGACTAACTCCTTAGCCTCGTTTCACTCTGCTCTATTTCTGATCCATCTGTTCTGTGATGACAGTTAGCATTTCTACACAAACGTTTTTTTGTTTTTGTTGGGTGTTTTCAAACAGGACACTGTTTATGGTTACACCTATAGAGTCACAACTCTCACCTGTCGCTGCAGTGGATCCCCTATAGCCCTAACCCAATAGGCGTCCTATAGGCTGCCATATTATTTAAAACATCTATTTTCACATTCTGGTCTACTGTACCTGAACAGGTCTGACTTTCCCTTGTATTAGTCATTCATTCTGCTCATACATGGTCTACAGTTGTTTTAGCATTTTAGTGAGAATGAAGATGACAAATGTTGAAGCTGACAATAACTTTTTTTAAATTTAAGAAACAAGAAGTATTGGAGAAAGGAACCTGATCGGTCCCGTGTGGCTCAGTTGGTAGAGCATGGCGCTTGCAACGCCAGGGTTGTGGGTTCAATTCCCACGGGGGGACCAGGGTTCAATTCCCACGGGGGGACCAGGATGAATATGTATGAATTTTCCAATTTGTAAGTCGCTCTGGATAAGAGTATCTGCTAAATTACTTAAATGTAAAGGTTTCCTAATGTTTTCCCAGTGAGAAGTCCTCATCCTGTCCCGGGCTGCTTCCTGTGTTCTCTGTGTGTTTGAATGGCAGTGTTTGTGACAGTTACATATGAAGCTAGGTCACAGGTGGGGGGTGTTGTCTCTCTCCGCCAATGGCATCATTTCTGCAGTTGAGACAGGAGATTCCCAGCTTAGCAGAGCGAGTCAGTCTCACTGTGCTTATTCTCTGTTCCGTGTCGGTACATGAGCAGGGCTGCTCCGGTTGCCACCTTGTATCGCCCAGAGAACCGAATTTCTAACAATTCTGTTTGGATATTTTTTAACTTTTATTAAACCGGACATTTTCTACATTTTGAAGTATTGCCTTTTGGTGGTAATGGACAAAAAATAATGAATTCCCAATTTTATACAGTGGAGATGGACGTTGGTGTTTGTCAACTGAGGAATTTATCTATCTCTTTTCTGTCATCTGTGCTTGCAAAAGAGACAACTCCAGTCAGGCTTGACAATAGGTAAAATGTTTTCCTAGCTTATTTATCAAACTTTTCATTCATTCATTCATTCATTCGCAAAGACAATAGAATATGTCTATGCATTGAATGAATGGGACCGTGGCAGTTTGAATTGGATGTATGGGAATGATGATGAGAATGTTTATATGCTTTAATGTGGTGCGGTCTTGAGGCTGCCCTGCAGTATTGAGGGCTTCATAACTTGATGAGCTCTGCAGTGTTAAACTTTTCCGCATCGTGTTGTCTATAAATCATTTAGAACATTAACATTATATAAACCTTGTCGGGAAAGCCCCACAACAATAACCTGATAGTTAAACACCAACAATAACCTGATAGTTAAACACCAACAATAACCTGATAGTTAAACACCAACAATAACCTGATAGTTAAACACTAACAATAACCTGATAGTTAAACCACAACCTTGTAACTAAATCCCCACAACAATAACCTGATAGTTAAACCACGACAATAACCTGATAGTTAAACACCAACAATAACCTGATAGTTAAACCACAACAATAACCTGATAGTTAAACCCCAACCTTGTAACTAAATCCCCACAACAATAACCTGATAGTTAAACCACAACAATAACCTGATAGTTAAACCACAACAATAACCTGATAGTTAAACCACAACCTTGTAACTAAATCCCCACAACAATAACCTGATAGTTAAACCCCAACCTTGTAACTAAATCCCCACAACAATAACCTGATAGTTAAACCCCAACCTTGTAGCTAAATCCCCACAACAATAACCTGATAGTTAAACCACAACAATAACCTGATAGTTAAACCCCAACCTTGTAGCTAAATCCCCACAACAATAACCTGATAGTTAAACCACAACAATAACCTGATAGTTAAACCACAACAATAACCTGATAGTTAAACCACAACAATAACCGGATAGTTAAACCCCAACAATAACCTGATAGTTAAACCACAACAATAACCTGATAGTTAAACCACAACAATAACCTGATAGTTAAACCACAACAATAACCTGATAGTTAAACCCCAACGTGGTAACTAAATCCCCTCAACAATAACCTGATAGTTAAACCACAACCTTGTAACTAAATCCCCTCAACAATAACCTGATAGTTAAACCACAACCTTGTAACTAAATCCCCTCAACAATAACCTGATAGTTAAACCACAACCTTGTAACTAAATCCCCTCAACAATAACCTGATAGTTAACCCCCAACCTTGTAGCTAAATCCCCACAACAATAACCTGATAGTTAAACCACAACAATAACCTGATAGTTAAACCACAACAATAACCTGATAGTTAAACCACAACAATAACCTGATAGTTAAACCCCAACCTTGTAGCTAAATCCCCACAACAATAACCTGATAGTTAAACCACAACAATAACCTGATAGTTAAACCCCAACCTTGTAGCTAAATCCCCACAACAATAACCTGATAGTTAAACCACAACAATAGCCTGATAGTTAAACCCCAACCTTGTAACTAAATCCCCACAACAATAACCTGATAGTTAAACCACAACAATAACCTGATAGTTAAACCCCAACCTTGTAGCTAAATCCCCACAACAATAACCTGATAGTTAAACCACAACAATAACCTGATAGTTAAACCACAACCTTGTAACTAAATCCCCACAACAATAACCTGATAGTTAAACCCCAACCTTGTAGCTAAATCCCCTCAACAATAACCTGATAGTTAAACCCCAACCTTGTAGCTAAATCCCCACAACAATAACCTGATAGTTAAACCACGACAATAACCTGATAGTTAAACCCCAACCTTGTAGCTAAATCCCCACAACAATAACCTGATAGTTAAACCACAACAATAACCTGATAGTTAAACCACAACAATAACCTGATAGTTAAACCCCAACAATAACCTGATAGTTAAACCACAACAATAACCTGATAGTTAAACCACAACAATAACCTGATAGTTAAACCACGACAATAACCTGATAGTTAAACCACAACAATAACCTGATAGTTAAACCACAACCTTGTAACTAAATCCCCTCAACAATAACCTGATAGTTAAACCACAACAATAACCTGATAGTTAAACCACAACAATAACCTGATAGTTAAACCACAACAATAACCTGATAGTTAAACCCCAACAATAACCTGAGAGTTAAACCCCAACCTTGTAGCTAAATCCCCACAACAATAACCTGATAGTTAAACCACAACAATAGCCTGATAGTTAAACCCCAACCTTGTAACTAAATCCCCACAACAATAACCTGATAGTTAAACCACAACAATAACCTGATAGTTAAACCCCAACCTTGTAGCTAAATCCCCACAACAATAACCTGATAGTTAAACCACAACAATAACCTGATAGTTAAACCACAACCTTGTAACTAAATCCCCACAACAATAACCTGATAGTTAAACCACAACCTTGTAACTAAATCCCCACAACAATAACCTGATAGTTAAACCCCAACCTTGTAGCTAAATCCCCTCAACAATAACCTGATAGTTAAACCCCAACCTTGTAGCTAAATCCCCACAACAATAACCTGATAGTTAAACCACGACAATAACCTGATAGTTAAACCACGACAATAACCTGATAGTTAAACCACAACCTTGTAGCTAAATCCCCACAACAATAACCTGGTAGTTAAACCACAACAATAACCTGATAGTTAAACCCCAACCTTGTAGCTAAATCCCCACAACAATAACCTGAGAGTTAAACCCCAACCTTGTAACTAAATCCCCACAACAATAACCTGATAGTTAAACCACAACAATAACCTGAGAGTTAAACCCCAACCTTGTAACTAAATCCCCTCAACAATAACCTGATAGTTAAACCACAACAATAGCCTGATAGTTAAACCACAACAATAGCCTGATAGTTAAACCACAACAATAACCTGATAGTTAAACCCCAACAATAACCTGATAGTTAAACACCAACAATAACCTGATAGTTAAACCACAACAATAGCCTGATAGTTAAACCACAACCTTGTAACTAAATCCCCACAACAATAACCTGATAGTTAAACCACGACAATAACCTGATAGTTAAACCACAACCTTGTAACTAAAGCCCCAACTAATACCTACCGGGTCAACATCTGTCTCAACCCCCAGTGATATCTAATACCCACCGGGTCAACATCTGTCTAAACCCCCAGTGATATCTAATACCTACCGGGTCAACATCTGTCTAAACCCCAGTGATATCTAATACCCACCGGGTCAACATCTGTCTAAACCCCAGTGATATCTAATACCCACCAGGTCAACATCTGTCTAAACCCCCAGTGATATCTAATACCTACCGGGTCAACATCTCTCAAACCCCCAGTGATATCTAATACCCACCGGGTCAACATCTGTCTAAACCCCCAGTGATATCTAATACCCACCGGGTCAACATCTGTCTAAACCCCCAGTGATATCTTTACAGGCGATGCATTATAATGTTTGAATTAATCTATGTTTTATTGTTAAAGCTGGAATTGAATATGTTTGTGTTTCAGCTCTTCTGGTACCAGTTTGGTGGCCATCGACAATAAAATCGAACAAGCAATGGTAAGTTAATATCCTCATTGTTAATATGTATATAATCAAATCTAAAATGACTAAAAGGTGAAATGTCTGACTGTTCTGGGAGGACCGGTGTTCAGAGTACTGGGGTCTAATTAAAGGAACATCTGACTGTTCTGGGAGGACCGGTGTTCAGCGTACTGGGGTCTAATTAAAGGAACATCTGACTGTTCTGGTAGGACCGGTGTTCAGAGTACTGGGGTCTAATTAAAGGAACATCTGACTGTTCTGGGAGGACCGGTGTTCAGAGTACTGGGGTCTAATTAAAGGAACATCTGACTGTTCTGGGAGGACCGGTGTTCAGCGTCCTGGGGTCTAATTAAAGGAACATCTGACTGTTCTGGGAGGACCGGTGTTCAGAGTACTGGGGTCTAATTAAAGGAACATCTGACTGTTCTGGGAGGACCGGTGTTCAGAGTACTGGGGTCTAATTAAAGGAACATCTGACTGTTCTGGGAGGACCGGTGTTCAGGGTACTGGGGTCTAATTAAAGGAACATCTGACTGTTCTGGGAGGACCGGTGTTCAGCGTACTGGGGTCTAATTAAAGGAACATCTGACTGTTCTGGGAGGACCGGTGTTCAGGGTACTGGGGTCTAATTAAAGGAACATCTGACTGTTCTGGGAGGACCAGTGTTCAGCGTACTGGGGTCTAATTAAAGGAACATCTGACTGTTCTGGGAGGACCGGTGTTCAGAGTACTTGGGTCTAATTAAAGGAACATCTGACTGTTCTGGTAGGACCGGTGTTCAGAGTACTGGGGTCTAATTAAAGGAACATCTGACTGTTCTGGTAGGACCGGTGTTCAGAGTACTGGGGTCTAATTAAAGGAACATTTGACTGTTCTGGGAGGACCGGTGTTCAGAGTACTGGGGTCTAATTAAAGGAACATCTGACTGTTCTGGGAGGACCGGTGTTCAGAGTACTGGGGTCTAATTAAAGGAACATCTGACTGTTCTGGGAGGACCGGTGTTCAGAGTACTGGGGTCTAATTAAAGGAACATCTGACTGTTCTGGGAGGACCGGTGTTCAGAGTACTGGGGTCTAATTAAAGGAACATCTGACTGTTCTGGTAGGACCGGTGTTCAGCGTACTGGGTTCTAATTAAAGGAACATCTGACTGTTCTGGGAGGACCGGTGTTCAGGGTACTGGGGTCTAATTAAAGGAACATCTGACTGTTCTGGGAGGACCGGTGTTCAGAGTACTGGGGTCTAATTAAAGGAACATCTGACTGTTCTGGGAGGACCGGTGTTCAGAGTACTGGGTTCTAATTAAAGGAACATCTGACTGTTCTGGGAGGACCGGTGTTCAGGGTACTGGGGTCTAATTAAAGGAACATCTGACTGTTCTGGGAGAGAGAACGTTAATAAACCGTTGGATACTTGGTACAGTAAAAACACTTCCATTGAATGACTGCAACCGTCTGTATTTTCTGTGATCCGGTATTCTGTCTGTTCCCTGTCAGGTGTTACTAGGCAAGCCGGGGGTCTGCTCTCAGTCTGTTAGCTCCTCCCCCCGATGCAGAACATTTTGTTCTCTAGCTTGTCAGTTAGAAGGCAGGAACTGAATAGACCGCTAACTAACTACATTAGCTGAATGCTTCCACACAATAGACCGCTAACTACATTAGCTGAATGCTTCCACACAATAGACCACTAACTACATTAGCTGAATGCTTCCACACAATAGACCGCTAACTAACTACATTAGCTGAATGCTTCCACACAATAGACCGCTAACTAACTACATTAGCTGACTGCTTCCACACAATAGACCGCTAACTAACTACATTAGCTGAATGCTTCCACACAATAGACCGCTAACTACATTAGCTGAATGCTTCTACACAATAGACCACTAACTAACTACATTAGCTGAATGCTTCTACACAATAGACCGCTAACTACATTAGCTGAATGCTTCCACACAATAGACCACTAACTACATTAGCTGAATGCTTCTACACAATAGACCACTAACTACATTAGCTGACTGCTTCCACACAATAGACCGCTAACTACATTAGCTGAATGCTTCCACACAATAGACCGCTAACTAACTACATTAGCTGAATGCTTCTACACAATAGACCGCTAACTAGCTGCTATGAGAGAGTGCTGCTAATGGCAGCCAGAGGTAGCCTGACTGCCATTAGGTACCGAGATGAGATCCTCAGACCCCTTGTGAGACCATATGCTGACACATGCACATTTGTGGCCTGCTGGAGGTCATTTTGCAGTGCACCTCCTTGCACAAAGGCGGAGGTAGCGGTCCTGCTGCTGGGTTCTTGCCCTCCTACGGCCTCCTCCATGTCTCCTGATGTACTGGCCTTTCTCCTGGTAGCGCCTCCATGCTCTGGACACTACGCTGACAGACACAGCAAACCTTCTTGCCACAGCTCACATTGATGTGCCATCCTGGATGAGCTGCACTACCTGAGCCACCTGTGTGGGTTGTAGACTCCGTCTCATGCTACCACTAGAGTGAGAGCACCGCCAGCATTCAAAAGTGACCAAAACATCAGCCAGGAAGCATAGGAACTGAGAAGTGGCCTGTGGTCACCACCTGCAGAACCACTCCTTTATTGGGGGTGTCTTGCTAATTGCCTATAATTTCCACAACAGAATGTGAAATTAATTGTCAATCAGTGTTGCTTCCTAAGTGGACAGTTTGATTTCACAGAAGTGTGATTGACTTGGAGTTACATTGTGTTGTTTAAGTGTTCCCTTTATTTTTTTAAGCAGTGTACATTTAAACTCAGTTTTTCACAATTCCTGACATTTAATCCTAGTAAAAATTCCCTGTCTTAGGTCAGTTAGGATCACCACTTTATTTTAAGAATGTGAAATGTCAGAATAATAGTAGAGAAATCATTCAATTTAGCTTTTATTTCTTTCATCACATTCCCAGTGGGTCAGAAAATTACATACACTCAATTAGTATTTGGTAGCATTGAAGTCAGAAGCTTACATGCACTGAGGTTGGAGTCATTAAAACTTGTTTTTCAACCACTCCACACATTTCTTGTTAGCAAACTATAGTTTTGGCAAGTCGGTTAGGACATCTACTTTGTGCATGACACAAGTCATTTTTCCAACAATTGTTTACAGACAGATTATTTAACTTATAATTCACTGTCTCACAATTTCAGTGGGTCAGAAGTTTACATACACTAAGTTGACTGTGCCTTCAAACAGCTTGGAAAATTCCAGAAAATGATGTCATGGCTTTAGAAGCTTCTGATAGGCTAATTGACATAATTTGAGTCAATTGGAGGTGTACCTGTGGATGTATTTCAAGGCCTACCTTTAAACTCGGTGCATCTTTCCTTGACATCATTGGAAAAT
This sequence comes from Salvelinus fontinalis, assembly GCF_029448725.1. Lineage (NCBI taxonomy): Eukaryota > Metazoa > Chordata > Actinopteri > Salmoniformes > Salmonidae > Salvelinus > Salvelinus fontinalis. Next base: position 208,213 of record NW_026600408.1, on the reverse strand, counting down.
CTAAAGAAATCAGTTGTGGCAAGGACAACAAAGTCAAGGTATTGGAGTGGCCATCACAAAGCCCTGACCTCAATCCTATAGAACATTTGTGTGCAGAACTAAAAATGTGTGTGAGAGCAAGGAGGTCTACAAACCTGACTTAGTTACACCAGCTCTGTCAGGAGGAATGGGCCGAAATTCACCCAACTTAATGTGGGAAGCTTGTGGAAGTCTACCCAAAACGTTTGACCCAACTTAAACAATTTAAAAGGCAATGCTACCAAATGCTAATTGAGTGTATGTAAACTTCTGACCCACTGGGAATGTGATGAAAGAAATAAAAGCTGAAATAAATCATTCTCTCTACTATTATTCTGACAGTTCACATTCTTAAAATAAAGTGGTGATCCTAATGGACCTAAGACAGGGAATTTTTACTAGGATTAAATGTTAGGAATTGTGAAAAACTGAGTTTAAATGTATTTGGCTAAGGTGTATGTTATCTTCTGACTTCAACTGTACATTTCTCTCCCTTTATCTCTCTCTCCCTCCGTCCCTTCCTCCCTTTATCTCTCTCTTTCCCTCCCTCCGTCCCTTCCTCCCTTTATCTCTCTCTCCATCCCTTCCTCCCTTTATCTCTCTCTCTCCCTCCCTTTATCTCTCTCTCTCCCTCCCTTTATCTCTCTCTCTCTCCCTCCCTTTATCTCTCTCTCTCTCCCTCCCTTTATCTCTCTCTCTCTCTCCCTCCGTCCCTTCCTCCCTTTATCTCTCTCTCCCTCCCTCCGTCCCTTCCTCCCTTTATCTCTCTCTCTCTCCCTCCGTCCCTTCCTCCCTTTATCTCTCCCTCCATCCCTTCCTCCCTTTATCTCTCTCTCCCTCATCCTCTCCTCCCTTTATCTCTCTCTCCCTCCGTCCCTTCCTCCCTTTATCTCTCTCTCTCTCTCTCTCTCTCCCTCCATCCCTTCCTCTCTCTCTCTCTCTCTCTCTCCCTCCATCCCTTCCTCCCTTTATCTCTCTCTCTCTCTCTCCGTCTCTCCCTCCCTTCATCTCTCCCTCCGTCCCTTCCTCCCTTTATCTCTCCCTACCTCCGTCCCTTCCTCCCTTTATCTCTCTCTCTCTCTCCCTCCCTTTATCTCTCTCTCTCTCCCTCCCTTTATCTCTCTCTCCCTCCGTCCCTTCCTCCCTTTATCTCTCTCCCTCTCCCTCCGTCCCTTCCATCTCTCTCTCAGGACCTGGTAAAGAGCCACCTGATGTATGCTGTGAGAGAGGAGGTAGATGTGTTGAAGGAACAGATTAAGGAGCTGGTAGAGAGGAACTCCCAGTTGGAGCAGGAGAACAGCCTCCTGAAAACCCTGGCCAGCCCAGAGCAGATGGCTCAGTTCCAGGCTCAGGTCCAGCCCAGCTCTGGCTCCCCGACAGGGACAGGCTCCTCTAACCCCCAGCCTCAGCCCCTGCCGTCCTCACAGAGCTCTGGGACCTCTACATAGCCCCCCTCCTCGGAGAGACGTACGCAGGGGGGGGGGACCTTTACTCTACTGTGAACTGACCTCATGCGAAGAAACAAGAACCACTATTGCTCAATCAAGGAGAGACCGCTACAAAAATATAAACCATGTTTTGCACATTTATTTAACTGACCAAAGACAATGATGGACACTTGTGTGTCAGGTGTTCTCTTAGCTTGGAATGCTTCAGACGATCGCCATGGAGACCAGGGAGGAACAGATGGACAGTTGTCATGGAGATGAAACATCTCTACGGTGACTGTTGAATTGTACCATTGCTGCCATTTCTTTACATTTTCATTTAGTTGTTTTTGTTGGATTATTACCAATTATAATATTATTATAATTATTATTATTACAGTTATCTGTATGAACCATTAGAGAGGAGACCCCATCTGGTATCTGGGGCGTAGGGTGGAACATACAGTGCATTTGGAAATAAATTCAGACCACTTTAGTTTTTCCAAATTTTGTTGCATTACAGTCCATTCTAAAATTTTATTAAATCGTTTTTTTCCCACATCAATCTACACACATTACCCCATAATGACTAAACAAAAACAGTTTTTTAGTAATTTTGGGAAATCTATTAAATATAAAAAACGGAAATATGACATTTACATAAGTATTCAGACCCTTTACTCAGTACTTTATTGAAGCACCTCTGTCAGCGATTACAGCCTCGAGTCTTCTTGGGTATGACGCTACAAGCTTGGCTCACCTGTATTTGGGGAGTTTCTTCTATTCTTTGCAGATCCTCTCAAGCTCTGTCAGGTTGGATGGGGAGCGTCACTGCACATCTATTTTCAGGTCTCTCCAGAGATGTTCGATCGGGTTCAAGTCCGGACTCTGTCTGGACCACTCAAGGACATTCGGAGACTTTTCCTGAAGCCACTCCTGCATTGTCTTGGCTGTGTGCTTAGGGTCGTTGTCCTGTTGAAAGGTGAACCTTCGCCCCAGTCTGAGGTCCTGAGTGCTCTGGAGCAGGTTTTCATCAAGGATCTCATTGTACGTTGCTCCGTTCATCTTTCCCTCGATCCTGACTAGTCTCCCAGTCCCTGCTGCTGAAAAACATCCCCACAGCATGATGCTGCCACCACCATGCTTCACCCTAGGGATGGTTCCAGGTTTCCTCCATACATGATGCTTGGCATTCAGACCAAAGAGTTCAATCTTGGTTTCATCAGACCAGAGAATCTTGTTCCTCTTGGTCTGAGAGTCTTTAGGTGGTTTTTGGCAAACTCCAAGCGGGCTGCAGAGATGGTTGTCCTTCTGGAAGGTTCTCCCATCTCCACAGAGGAACTCTAGAGCTCTGTCAGAGACCATCTGGTTTTTAGTTACCTCCCTGACCAAGACACTTCTCCCCCGCCTGCTCAGTTTGGCCGGGCGGCCAGCTCTAGGAAGAGTGTTGGTGGTTCCAAACTTCTTCCATTTAATAATGATGGAGGCCACTGTGTTCTTGGGGACCTTCAATGCTGCAGAAATGTTTTGGTATCCTTCTCCAGATCTGTGACTCGACACAATCCTGTCTCAGAGCTCTACGGACAATTCCTTCAACCTCATGGCTTGGCTTTTGCTCTGACATGCACTGTCAACTGTGGGACCTTATATAGACAGGTGTGTGCCTTTCCAAATCATGTCCCAAACAATTGAATTTACCACAGGTGGACTCCAATCAAGTTGTAGAAACATCTCAAGGATGATCAATGGAAACAGGATGCACCTGAGCTCCATTTTGTGTCTCGTAGCAACGGGTCTGAATACTTATGTAAATAACATATTTCTTTTTTTGTTTTGTAATAAATTTGCTAAAATTTCTAAAACCTGTTTTCGCTTTGTCATTATGGGGTAGTGTGTGTAGCTTCAGGATTTCTTTATTTTATTGAATCCATTTTAGGATAAGGCTGTAACATAACAAAATGTGAATACAGTCGAGGGGTCTGAATACTTTCAGAATGCAACAGAAGAATCACTTCTCACAGCTGTCTGTTCCATATGAGGGGTTAGGGTCTGGTGCAACAGAAGAATCACTTCTCACAGCTGTCTGTTCCATATGAGGGGTTAGGGTTAGGGTCTGGTGCAACAGAAGAATCACTATTCTCACAGCTGTCTGTTCCATATGAGGGGTTAGGGTCTGGTGCAACAGAAGAATCACTTCTCACAGCTGTCTGTTCCATATGAGGGGTTAGGGTCTGGTGCAACAGAAGAATCACTATTCTCACAGCTGTCTGTTCCATATGAGGGGTTAGGGTCTGGTGCAACAGAAGAATCACTATTCTCACAGCTGTCTGTTCCATATGAGGGGTTAGGGTTAGGGTCTGGTGCAACAGAAGAATCACTATTCTCACAGCTGTCTGTTCCATATGAGGGGTTAGGGTCTGGTGCAACAGAAGAATCACTATTCTCACAGCTGTCTGTTCCATATGAGGGGTTAGGGTCTGGTGCAACAGAAGAATCACTATTCTCACAGCTGTCTGTTCCATATGAGGGGTTAGGGTCTGGTGCAACAGAAGAATCACTTCTCACAGCTGTCTGTTCCATATGAGGGGTTAGGGTTAGGGTCTGGTGCAACAGAAGAATCACTTCTCACAGCTGTCTGTTCCATATGAGGGGTTAGGGTCTGGTGCAACAGAAGAATCACTATTCTCACAGCTGTCTGTTCCATATGAGGGGTTAGGGTCTGGTGCAACAGAAGAATCACTATTCTCACAGCTGTCTGTTCCATATGAGGGGTTAGGGTTAGGGTCTGGTGCAACAGAAGAATCACTTCTGACAGCTGTCTGTTCCATGTGAGGGGTTAGGGTTAGGGTCTGGTGCAACAGAAGAATCACTATTCTCACAGCTGTCTGTTCCATATGAGGGGTTAGGGTCTGGTGCAACAGAAGAATCACTATTCTCACAGCTGTCTGTTCCATATGAGGGGTTAGGGTCTGGTGTAACAGAAGAATCACTATTCTCACAGCTGTCTGTTCCATATGAGGGGTTAGGGTTAGGGTCTGGTGCAACAGAAGAATCACTATTCTCACAGCTGTCTGTTCCATATGAGGGGTTAGGGTTAGGGTCTGGTGCAACAGAAGAATCACTATTCTCACAGCTGTCTGTTCCATATGAGGGGTTAGGGTTAGGGTCTGGTGCAACAGAAGAATCACTATTCTCACAGCTGTCTGTTCCATATGAGGGGTTAGGGTTAGGGTCTGGTGCAACAGAAGAATCACTATTCTCACAGCTGTCTGTTCCATATGAGGGGTTAGGGTTAGGGTCTGGTGCAACAGAAGAATCACTATTCTCACAGCTGTCTGTTCCATATGAGGGGTTAGGGTTAGGGTCTGGTGCAACAGAAGAATCACTATTCTCACAGCTGTCTGTTCCATATGAGGGGTTAGGGTTAAGGTCTGGTGCAACAGAAGAATCACTTCTCACAGCTGTCTGTTCCATATGAGGGGTTAGGGTCTGGTGCAACAGAAGAATCACTTCTCACAGCTGTCTGTTCCATATGAGGGGTTAGGGTCTGGTGTAACAGAAGAATCACTATTCTCACAGCTGTCTGTTCCATTTAAGGGGTTAGGGTCTGGTGCAACAGAAGAATCACTATTCTCACAGCTGTCTGTTCCATATGAGGGGTTAGGGTCTGGTGCAACAGAAGAATCACTATTCTCACAGCTGTCTGTTCCATATGAGGGGTTAGGGTCTGGTGCAACAGAAGAATCACTATTCTCACAGCTGTCTGTTCCATATGAGGGGTGATGTGGTGTAACAGAACTTTAGAAGAAGCAGTGATCGCTTTTTGAAACTCATTGTTGCTCACAATGCCGCCCCCCCTCTCTCCTCTCTCCTCCTCCCTCAGACGTAATGATGGAGGAGATGTTGCTCCTCCTCTCTCCTCAGACGTAATGATGGAGGAGATGTTGCTCCTCCTCTCTCCTCAGACGTAATGATGGAGGAGATGTTGCTCCTCCTCTCTCCTCAGACGTAATGATGGAGGAGATGTTGCTCCTCCTCTCTCCTCAGACGTAATGATGGAGGAGATGTTGCTCCTCCTCTCTCCTCAGACGTAATGATGGAGGAGATGTTGCTCCTCCTCTCTCCTCAGACGTAATGATGGAGGAGATGTTGCTGCTCTGTTTTCGGAAAGTGGGCTGATGAGAGTTTGTGTTTTTGGAATTGGACTGTTTCTAGGTTTGTTCCGGATACCAATTCAACCTATGTTCAGCAAACAGACTGTTTTACCCAGGCTGGACTGTGATGTTACTGCTCAGAGCGGGAAGAGAATAGCACTCCAGACTCTATACAGACTGTTTTACCCAGGCTGGACTGTGATGTTACTGCTCAGAGCGGGATGAGAATAGCACTCCAGACTCTATACAGCCTGTTTTCCTCAGGCTGGACTGTGATGTTACTGCTCAGAGCGGGAAGAGAATAGCACTCCAGACTCTATACAGACTGTTTTCCTCAGGCTGGACTGTGATGTTACTGCTCAGAGCGGGAAGAGAATAGCACTCCAGACTCTATACAGACTGTTTTACCCAGGCTGGACTGTGATGTTACTGCTCAGAGCGGGAAGAGAATAGCACTCCAGACTCTATACAGCCTGTTTTACCCAGGCTGGACTGTGATGTTACTGCTCAGAGCGGGAAGAGAATAGCACTCCAGACTCTATACAGCCTGTTTTACCCAGGCTGGACTGTGATGTTACTGCTCAGAGCGGGAAGAGAATAGCACTCCAGACTCTATACAGCCTGTTGCTAACCCTCACACTGACAGCCCCTTCAACTGCACTGTATATGATTTACCTGTGCAGAAGATGTTCACTTGCTCAAATCATTTAAACTATTGGACAGTTTGAAAAATATATATATGTATTATAAGGAAATAAAAGCTAGTTTAATAAAGAAATGCTTTGGACATTGAGCGGGATATAAGGAAATAAAAGATAGTTTTTTAAGGGTAATGTGTAGAAATACACTACCAGTCAAGTTTGGACCCACCTACTCATTCCAGGGTTTTTATTTTTACTCTTTGGACTGGGTCTGTTACCAAATAGGTCTATCTTCTGTATACCACCAATATTTGTCACAACACAACTGATTGGCTAAAATGCATTAAGAAGGAAAGAAATTCCACAAAGTGCTCAGCATATGTGGGAACTCCTTCAAGACTGGTGGGAAAGCATTCCAGGTGAAGCCAGTTGAGAGAATGCCAAGAGTGTGCAAAGCTGTCATCAAGGCAAAGGGGTGGCTACTTGGAAGAATCTCAAATATAACATATTTTGATCTGTTAAAAAAAATGTTGCTTAAGACATGGAATCATTCATAGTTTTGATGTCTTCACTATTATTCTACAATCCTTGAATGAGTAGGCGTGTCCAAACTTTTGACTGGTACTGTATGTCAGGACAATGTTTCTCAGCCCACAACAAATGTGACGTTACAATTGCACTAAACAGTTGCACTTCGACTTAAATAAAAATTGGAAAAAACTAAATATAAATGTTTGTTGCTTGTGTTTTTATTGAATAGTTAGGCGGCAGAGTGGAGCAGGTGGAGAGGGTCTACCTCAGGTTAAAGACGTCATACAGATTTCTAACCCAGATAGGGCTTTGACAACATACAGTGGGAATGGCTGACGCTACAGCATTACATATTCTATTATTATATGTTAGTTCAGTGGTGAGAAACTTGTAAATGTTGTGGTCTCAGGTTGGTCATACCTGGCGCGCTTTGTCTTGTTTCATGCCTGTCGTCATAACCATTAGACCACAAAGTTCCTGAAAGTGAAAAGTGTTTCAGTCACTTGTACAGGAAGAAATCCAGTTACATCTCAATCTCACCAGCAAACACACACTCTCACAGAACCAGATGGTGAAAGACAAGATTCCAGCCTACAAGACAACACACTCACAGAACCAGATGGTGAAAGACAAGATTCCAGCCGACAAGACAACATGCGGTGGTCAAGCTGTAAGTCTGGACGAACTGTTGAATGCAGAGGATGCAATCATTCGCTTCACCCAAAGACAAAGATTTCCAGAGGAGGCCAGATTGGTGAGCAAAAGGCAAAGAGGCCAGATTGGTGAGCAGAAGGCAAAGAGGCCAGATTGGTGAGCAGAAGGCAAAGAGGCCAGATTGGTGAGCAGAAGGCAAAGAGGCCAGATTGGTGAGCAGAAGGCAAAGAGGCCAGATTGGTGAGCTGAAGGCAAAGAGGCCAGATTGGTGAGCAAAAGGCAAAGAGGCCAGATTGGTGAGCAGAAGGCAAAGAGGCCAGATTGGTGAGCAGAAGGCAAAGAGGACAGATTGGTGAGCTGAAGATGGCAGAGATGCTACTTGAAAGGATCTTCCCTGACATCCCACCATTTATCAATGTAGGTGAAGATGGCAGACACAATGTAGGTGTGGATTATTTTGGTCCTACAGATATCAGAAAAGAGAAAATGTTAAAAGATATGGAGTGATATTTACTGTCCACTAGAACAATACACATTGAAATGTTAAAAGATGGAGTTCGTACAGGTGACCAGGACGGGTTTGTACAGGTGACCAGGACGGGTACGTACAGGTGACCAGGACGGGTTCGTACAGGTGACCAGGACGGGTTTGTACAGGTGACCAGGACGGGTACGTACAGGTGACCGGGACGGGTACGTACAGGTGACCGGGACGGGTTCGTACAGGTGACCGGGACGGGGTAGTACAGGTGACCGGGACGGGGTAGTACAGGTGACCGGGACGGGGTAGTACAGGTTACCAGGAAGGGTTATAGTACAGGTGAACAGGACGGGGTAGTACAGGTGACCGGGAAGGGTTATAGTACAGGTGACCAGGAAGGGTTATAGTACAGGTAACCAGGAAGGGGTAGTACAGGTGACCGGGACGGGGTAGTACAGGTGACCGGGACGGGGTAGTACAGGTGACCAGGAAGGATTATAGTACAGGTGACCAGGAAGGGTTAGTACAGGTGACCAGGAAGGGGTAGTACAGGTGACCAGGACGGGGTTAGTACAGGTGACCAGGAAGGGTTAGTACAGGTGACCAGGACGGGTTCGTACAGGTGACCAGGACGGGGTAGTACAGGTGACCAGGAAGGGTTAGTACAGGTGACCAGGACGGGTTAGTACAGGTGACCAGGACAGGTTCGTACAGGTGACCAGGAAGGGGTAGTACAGGTGACCAGGACGGGGTAGTACAGGTGACCAGGACGGGTTAGTACAGGTGACCAGGACGGGTTAGTACAGGTGTCCAGGACGGGTTAGTACAGGTGACCAGGACGGGTTAGTACAGGTGACCAGGACGGGGTAGTACAGGTGACCAGGAAGGGGTAGTACAGGTGACCAGGACGGGGTAGTACAGCTGACCAGGACGGGGTAGTACAGGTGACCAGGACGGGTTAGTACAGGTGATCAGGAAGGATTATAGTACAGGTGACCAGGAAGGGTTAGTACAGGTGACCAGGAAGGGGTAGTACAGGTGACCAGGAAGGGGTAGTACAGCTGACTAGGAAGGGGTAGTACAGGTGACCAGGAAGGGGTAGTACAGGTGACCAGGAAGGGTTAGTACAGGTGACCAGGAAGGGTTAGTACAGGTGACCAGGAAGGGTTAGTACAGGTGACCAGGAAGGGTTAGTACAGGTGACCAGGACGGGGTAGTACAGGTGACCAGGACGGGGTAGTACAGCTGACTAGGAAGGGGTAGTACAGCTGACTAGGAAGGGTTAGTACAGGTGACCAGGACGGGGTAGTACAGGTGACCAGGAAGGGGTAGTACAGCTGACTAGGAAGGGGTTAGTACAGGTGACCAGGAAGGGGTAGTACAGGTGACCAGGAAGGGTTAGTACAGGTGACCAGGAAGGGTTAGTACAGGTGACCAGGAAGGGTTAGTACAGGTGACCAGGAAGGGTTAGTACAGGTGACCAGGAAGGGTTAGTACAGGTGACCAGGACGGGGTAGTACAGGTGACCAGGACGGGGTAGTACAGCTGACTAGGAAGGGGTAGTACAGCTGACTAGGAAGGGTTAGTACAGGTGACCAGGACGGGGTAGTACAGGTGACCAGGACGGGGTAGTACAGCTGACTAGGAAGGGGTAGTACAGGTGACCAGGACGGGGTTCGTACAGGTGACCAGGAAGGGTTAGTACAGGTGACCAGGACGGGGTAGTACAGGTGACCAGGAAGGGTTAGTACAGGTGACCAGGACGGGTTAGTACAGGTGACCAGGACGGGGTAGTACAGGTGACCAGGAAGGGGTAGTACAGGTGACCAGGACGGGGTAGTACAGGTGACCAGGACGGGGTAGTACAGGTGACCAGGACGGGTTAGTACAGGTGATCAGGAAGGATTATAGTACAGGTGACCAGGAAGGGTTAGTACAGGTGACCAGGACGGGGTAGTACAGGTGACCAGGAAGGGGTAGTACAGCTGACTAGGAAGGGGTAGTACAGGTGACCAGGAAGGGGTAGTACAGGTGACCAGGAAGGGTTAGTACAGGTGACCAGGAAGGGTTAGTACAGGTGACCAGGAAGGGTTAGTACAGGTGACCAGGAAGGGTTAGTACAGGTGACCAGGAAGGGTTAGTACAGGTGACCAGGACGGGGTAGTACAGGTGACCAGGACGGGGTAGTACAGGTGACCAGGACGGGGTAGTACAGCTGACCAGGAAGGGTTAGTACAGGTGACCAGGAAGGGTTAGTACAGGTGACCAGGACGGGGTAGTACAGGTGACCAGGAAGGGTTAGTACAGGTGACCAGGAAGGGTTAGTACAGGTGACCAGGAAGGGTTAGTACAGGTGACCAGGAAGGGTTAGTACAGGTGACCAGGAAGGGTTAGTACAGGTGACCAGGACGGGTTAGTACAGGTGACCAGGACGGGGTAGTACAGGTGACCAGGACGGGGTAGTACAGGTGACCAGGAAGGGGTAGTACAGGTGACCAGGACGGGGTAGTACAGGTGACCAGGACGGGGTAGTACAGGTGACCAGGACGGGGTAGTACAGCTGACCAGGACGGGTTAGTACAGGTGACCAGGAAGGGTTAGTACAGGTGACCAGGACGGGGTAGTACAGGTGACCAGGAAGGGGTAGTACAGCTGACTAGGAAGGGGTAGTACAGGTGACCAGGAAGGGTTAGTACAGGTGACCAGGAAGGGTTAGTACAGGTGACCAGGAAGGGTTAGTAAAGGTGACCAGGAAGGGTTAGTACAGGTGACCAGGAAGGGTTAGTACAGGTGACCAGGAAGGGTTAGTACAGGTGACCAGGAAGGGTTAGTACAGGTGACCAGGACGGGGTAGTACAGGTGACCAGGAAGGGGTAGTACAGGTGACCAGGACGGGGTAGTACAGGTGACCAGGACGGGGTAGTACAGGTGACCAGGACGGGGTAGTACAGTTGACCAGGACGGGTTAGTACAGGTGATCAGGAAGGATTATAGTACAGGTGACCAGGAAGGGTTAGTACAGGTGACCAGGACGGGGTAGTACAGGTGACCAGGAAGGGGTAGTACAGCTGACCAGGAAGGGGTAGTACAGGTGACCAGGAAGGGGTAGTACAGGTGACCAGGAAGGGTTAGTACAGGTGACCAGGAAGGGTTAGTACAGGTGACCAGGAAGGGTTAGTACAGGTGACCAGGAAGGGTTAGTACAGGTGACCAGGAAGGGTTAGTACAGGTGACCAGGACGGGGTAGTACAGGTGACCAGGACGGGGTAGTACAGGTGACCAGGACGGGGTAGTACAGCTGACCAGGAAGGGTTAGTACAGGTGACCAGGAAGGGTTAGTACAGGTGACCAGGACGGGGTAGTACAGGTGACCAGGACGGGGTAGTACAGGTGACCAGGACGGGGTAGTACAGCTGACTAGGAAGGGGTAGTACAGGTGACCAGGACGGGGTTCGTACAGGTGACTAGGAAGGGTTAGTACAGGTGACCAGGACGGGGTAGTACAGGTGACCAGGACGGGGTAGTACAGGTGACCAGGAAGGGTTAGTACAGGTGACCAGGACGGGGTAGTACAGGTGACCAGGAAGGGGTAGTACAGGTGACCAGGAAGGGGTAGTACAGGTGACCAGGACGGGGTAGTACAGGTGACCAGGACGGGGTAGTACAGGTGACCAGGAAGGGGTAGTACAGGTGACCAGGAAGGGGTAGTACAGGTGACCAGGACGGGGTAGTACAGGTGACCAGGACGGGGTAGTACAGGTGACCAGGACGGGGTAGTACAGGTGACCAGGACGGGGTAGTACAGGTGACCAGGACGGGTTAGTACAGGTGACCAGGACGGGGTAGTACAGGTGACCAGGACAGGGTAGTACAGGTTACCAGGAAGGGTTAGTACAGGTGACCAGGACGGGTTAGTACAGGTGACCGGGACGGGGTAGTACAGGTGACCGGGACGGGGTAGTACAGGTTACCGGGACGGGGTAGTACAGGTTACCAGGAAGGATTATAGTACAGGTTACCGGGACGGGTACGTACAGGTGACCAGGAAGGGTTATAGTACAGGTGACCAGGAAGGGTTATAGTACAGGTGACCAGGAAGGGTTATAGTACAGGTAACCAGGAAGGGGTAGTACAGGTGACCGGGACGGGGTAGTACAGGTGACCGGGACGGGGTAGTACAGGTGACCAGGAAGGATTATAGTACAGGTGACCAGGAAGGGTTAGTACAGGTGACCAGGAAGGGGTAGTACAGGTGACCAGGACGGGGTTAGTACAGGTGACCAGGAAGGGTTAGTACAGGTGACCAGGACGGGTTCGTACAGGTGACCAGGACGGGGTAGTACAGGTGACCAGGAAGGGTTAGTACAGGTGACCAGGACGGGTTAGTACAGGTGACCAGGACGGGTTCGTACAGGTGACCAGGAAGGGGTAGTACAGGTGACCAGGACGGGGTAGTACAGGTGACCAGGACGGGTTAGTACAGGTGACCAGGACGGGTTAGTACAGGTGTCCAGGACGGGTTAGTACAGGTGACCAGGACGGGTTAGTACAGGTGACCAGGACGGGGTAGTACAGGTGACCAGGAAGGGGTAGTACAGGTGACCAGGACGGGGTAGTACAGCTGACCAGGACGGGGTAGTACAGGTGACCAGGACGGGTTAGTACAGGTGATCAGGAAGGATTATAGTACAGGTGACCAGGAAGGGTTAGTACAGGTGACCAGGACGGGGTAGTACAGGTGACCAGGAAGGGGTAGTACAGCTGACTAGGAAGGGGTAGTACAGGTGACCAGGAAGGGGTAGTACAGGTGACCAGGAAGGGTTAGTACAGGTGACCAGGAAGGGTTAGTACAGGTGACCAGGAAGGGTTAGTACAGGTGACCAGGAAGGGTTAGTACAGGTGACCAGGAAGGGTTAGTACAGGTGACCAGGACGGGGTAGTACAGGTGACCAGGACGGGGTAGTACAGCTGACTAGGAAGGGGTAGTACAGCTGACTAGGAAGGGTTTGTACAGGTGACCAGGACGGGGTAGTACAGGTGACCAGGACGGGGTAGTACAGCTGACTAGGAAGGGGTAGTACAGGTGACCAGGACGGGGTTCGTACAGGTGACCAGGAAGGGTTAGTACAGGTGACCAGGACGGGGTAGTACAGGTGACCAGGAAGGGTTAGTACAGGTGACCAGGACGGGTTAGTACAGGTGACCAGGACGGGGTAGTACAGGTGACCAGGAAGGGGTAGTACAGGTGACCAGGACGGGGTAGTACAGGTGACCAGGACGGGGTAGTACAGGTGACCAGGACGGGTTAGTACAGGTGATCAGGAAGGATTATAGTACAGGTGACCAGGAAGGGTTAGTACAGGTGACCAGGACGGGGTAGTACAGGTGACCAGGAAGGGGTAGTACAGCTGACTAGGAAGGGGTAGTACAGGTGACCAGGAAGGGGTAGTACAGGTGACCAGGAAGGGTTAGTACAGGTGACCAGGAAGGGTTAGTACAGGTGACCAGGAAGGGTTAGTACAGGTGACCAGGAAGGGTTAGTACAGGTGACCAGGAAGGGTTAGTACAGGTGACCAGGACGGGGTAGTACAGGTGACCAGGACGGGGTAGTACAGGTGACCAGGACGGGGTAGTACAGCTGACCAGGAAGGGTTAGTACAGGTGACCAGGAAGGGTTAGTACAGGTGACCAGGACGGGGTAGTACAGGTGACCAGGAAGGGTTAGTACAGGTGACCAGGAAGGGTTAGTACAGGTGACCAGGAAGGGTTAGTACAGGTGACCAGGAAGGGTTAGTACAGGTGACCAGGACGGGGTAGTACAGGTGACCAGGACGGGGTAGTACAGCTGACTAGGAAGGGGTAGTACAGGTGACCAGGAAGGGTTAGTACAGGTGACCAGGACGGGGTAGTACAGGTGACTAGGAAGGGGTAGTACAGCTGACTAGGAAGGGGTAGTACAGGTGACCAGGAAGGGTTAGTACAGGTGACCAGGAAGGGTTAGTACAGGTGACCAGGAAGGGTTAGTACAGGTGACCAGGAAGGGTTAGTACAGGTGACCAGGAAGGGTTAGTACAGGTGACCAGGAAGGGTTAGTACAGGTGACCAGGAAGGGTTAGTACAGGTGACCAGGACGGGGTAGTACAGGTGACCAGGAAGGGGTAGTACAGGTGACCAGGACGGGGTAGTACAGGTGACCAGGACGGGGTAGTACAGGTGACCAGGACGGGGTAGTACAGGTGACCAGGACGGGTTAGTACAGGTGATCAGGAAGGATTATAGTACAGGTGACCAGGAAGGGTTAGTACAGGTGACCAGGACGGGGTAGTACAGGTGACCAGGAAGGGGTAGTACAGCTGACCAGGAAGGGGTAGTACAGGTGACCAGGAAGGGGTAGTACAGGTGACCAGGAAGGGTTAGTACAGGTGACCAGGAAGGGTTAGTACAGGTGACCAGGAAGGGTTAGTACAGGTGACCAGGAAGGGTTAGTACAGGTGACCAGGAAGGGTTAGTACAGGTGACCAGGACGGGGTAGTACAGGTGACCAGGACGGGGTAGTACAGGTGACCAGGACGGGGTAGTACAGCTGACCAGGAAGGGTTAGTACAGGTGACCAGGAAGGGTTAGTACAGGTGACCAGGACGGGGTAGTACAGGTGACCAGGACGGGGTAGTACAGGTGACCAGGACGGGGTAGTACAGCTGACTAGGAAGGGGTAGTACAGGTGACCAGGACGGGGTTCGTACAGGTGACTAGGAAGGGTTAGTACAGGTGACCAGGACGGGGTAGTACAGGTGACCAGGACGGGGTAGTACAGGTGACCAGGAAGGGTTAGTACAGGTGACCAGGACGGGGTAGTACAGGTGACCAGGAAGGGTTAGTACAGGTGACCAGGAAGGGTTAGTACAGGTGACCAGGAAGGGTTAGTACAGGTGACCAGGAAGGGTTAGTACAGGTGACCAGGACGGGGTAGTACAGGTGACCAGGACGCGGTAGTACAGCTGACTAGGAAGGGGTAGTACAGGTGACCAGGAAGGGTTAGTACAGGTGACCAGGACGGGGTAGTACAGGTGACCAGGACGGGGTAGTACAGGTGACAAGGACGGGGTAGTACAGCTGACTAGGAAGGGTTAGTACAGGTGACCAGGAAGGGTTAGTACAGGTGACCAGGACGGGGTAGTACAGGTGACCAGGACGGGGTAGTACAGCTGACTAGGAAGGGGTAGTACAGGTGACCAGGACTGGGTTCGTACAGGTGACTAGGAAGGGTTAGTACAGGTGACCAGTACCGGGTAGTACAGGTGACCAGGACGGGGTAGTACAGGTGACCAGGAAGGGTTAGTACAGGTGACCAGGACGGGGTAGTACAGGTGACCAGGAAGGGGTAGTACAGGTGACCAGGACGGGGTTCGTACAGGTGACCAGGACGGGGTTTGTACAGGTGACCAGGACGGGGTAGTACAGGTGACCAGGACGGGGTAGTACAGGTGACCAGGACGGGGTAGTACAGGTGACCAGGACGGGGTAGTACAGGTGACCAGGAAGGGGTAGTACAGGTGACCAGGAAGGGGTAGTACAGGTGACCAGGAAGGGGTAGTACAGGTGACCAGGACGGGGTAGTACAGGTGACCAGGAAGGGGTAGTACAGGTGACCAGGACGGGGTAGTACAGGTGACCAGGACGGGGTAGTACAGGTGACCAGGACGGGGTAGTACAGGTGACCAGGACGGGGTAGTACAGGTTACCAGGAAGGGTTAGTACAGGTGACTAGGAAGGGTTAGTACAGGTGACCAGGACGGGGTAGTACAGGTGACCAGGACGGGGTAGTACAGGTGACCAGGACGGGGTAGTACAGGTGACCAGGACGGGGTAGTACAGGTGACCAGGACGGGGTAGTACAGGTGACCAGGACGGGTTAGTACAGGTTACCAGGAAGGATTATAGTACAGGTGACCAGGAAGGATTATAGTACAGGTGACCAGGAAGGGGTAGTACAGGTGACCAGGAAGGGGTAGTACAGGTTACCAGGAATGGGGTAGTACAGGTGACCGGGACGGGGTAGTACAGGTGACCGGGACGGGGTAGTACAGGTTACCAGGGCGGGGTAGTACAGGTTACCAGGACGGGGTAGTACAGGTGACCGGGAAGGGTTAGTACAGGTGACCAGAACGGGTTAGTACGGGTTACCAGGAAGGGTTAGTACAGGTGACCAGGACGGGTTAGTACAGGTGACCAGGAAGGGTTAGTACAGGTGACCACGAAGGGTTAGTACAGGTGACCAGGACGGGTTAGTACAGGTGACCAGGAAGGATTAGTACAGGTGACCAGGACGGGTTAGTACAGGTGACCAGGACGGGGTAGTACAGGTGACCGGGAAGGGTTAGTACAGGTTACCAGGAAGGGGTAGTACAGGTGACCAGGAAGGGTTATAGTACAGGTGACCGGGACGGGGTAGTACAGGTGACCAGGAAGGGTTTGTACAGGTGACCAGGACGGGGTAGTACAGGTGACCAGGACGGGGTAGTACAGGTTACCAGGACGGGGTAGTACAGGTGACCGGGACGGGGTAGTACAGGTGACCGGGACGGGGTAGTACAGGTGACCAGGACGGGGTAGTACAGGTGACCAGGACGGGTTAGTACAGGTGACCAGGAAGGGTTAGTACAGGTGACCAGGACGGGTTAGTACAGGTGACAAGGACGGGTTCGTACAGGTGACCAGGACGGGTTAATAAAGGTGACCAGGACGGGGTAGTACAGGTGACAAGGACGGGTTCGTACAGGTGACCAGGACGGGTTAATACAGGTGACCAGGAAGGATTAGTACAGGTGACCAGGACGGGTTAGTACAGGTGACCAGGACGGGGTAGTACAGGTGACCGGGAAGGGTTAGTACAGGTTACCAGGAAGGGGTAGTACAGGTGACCAGGAAGGGTTATAGTACAGGTGACCGGGACGGGGTAGTACAGGTGACCAGGAAGGGTTAGTATAGGTGACCAGGAAGGGGTAGTACAGGTGACCAGGAAGGGTTATAGTACAGGTGACCGGGACGGGGTAGTACAGGTGACCAGGAAGGGTTTGTACAGGTGACCAGGACGGGGTAGTACAGGTGACCAGGACGGGGTAGTACAGGTTACCAGGAATGGGGTAGTACAGGTGACCGGGACGGGGTAGTACAGGTGACCGGGACGGGGTAGTACAGGTTACCAGGAAGGGTTATAGTACAGGTGACAGGGACGGGGTAGTACAGGTGACCAGGACGGGGTAGTACAGGTGACCAGGACGGGTTAGTACAGGTGACCAGGAAGGGTTAGTACAGGTGACCAGGACAGGTTAGTACAGGTGACAAGGACGGGTTCGTACAGGTGACCAGGACGGGTTAATAAAGGTGACCAGGACGGGGTAGAACAGGTGACAAGGACGGGTTCGTACAGGTGACCAGGACGGGTTAATACAGGTGACCAGGAAGGATTAGTACAGGTGACCAGGACGGGTTAGTACAGGTGACCAGGACGGGGTAGTACAGGTGACCGGGAAGGGTTAGTACAGGTTACCAGGAAGGGGTAGTACAGGTGACCAGGAAGGGTTATAGTACAGGTGACCGGGACGGGGTAGTACAGGTGACCGGGAAGGGTTAGTATAGGTGACCGGGAAGGGTTAGTACAGGTTACCAGGAAGGGTTTGTACAGGTGACCAGGACGGGGTAGTACAGGTGACCAGGACGGGGTAGTACAGGTTACCAGGACGGGGTAGTACAGGTGACCGGGACGGGGTAGTACAGGTGACCGGGACGGGGTAGTACAGGTGACCGGGACGGGGTAGTACAGGTTACCAGGAAGGGTTAGTACAGGTGACCAGGACGGGTTAGTACAGGTGACAAGGACGGGTTCGTACAGGTGACCAGGACGGGGTAGTACAGGTTACCAGGACGGGGTAGTACAGGTGACCGGGACGGGGTAGTACAGGTGACCGGGACGGGGTAGTACAGGTTACCAGGAAGGGTTATAGTACAGGTGACCGGGACGGGGTAGTACAGGTGACCAGGACGGGTTAGTACAGGTTACCAGGAAGGGTTAGTACAGGTGACCAGGACGGGTTAGTACAGGTGACAAGGACGGGTTCGTACAGGTGACCAGGACGGGTTAATACAGGTGACCAGGACGGGGTAGTACAGGTGACAAGGACGGGTTCGTACAGGTGACCGGGACGGGTTAATACAGGTGACCGGGACGGGGTAGTACAGGTGACCAGGACGGGGTAGTACAGGTTACCAGGAAGGGTTTTAGTACAGGTGACCGGGACGGGGTTGTACAGGTGACCGGGACGGGGTAGTACAGGTTACCAGGAAGTGTTATAGTACAGGTGACCGGGACGGGGTAGTACAGGTGACCGGGACGGGGTAGTACAGGTGACCGGGGCGGGGTAGTACAGGTTACCAGGAAGGGTTATAGTACAGGTGACCGGGACGGGGTAGTACAGGTGACCGGGACGGGGTAGTACAGGTTACCGGGACGGGGTAGTACAGGTGACCGGGAAGGGGTAGTACAGGTGACCGGGAAGGGGTAGTACAGGTGACCGGGAAGGGTTAGTACAGGTGACCGGGAAGGGTTAGTACAGGTGACCGGGAAGGGTTAGTACAGGTGACCAGGACGGGTTCGTAGAGGTGACCAGGACGGGTTCGTACAGGTGACCAGGAAGGGGTAGTACAGGTGACCAGGACGGGTTCGTACAAGTGACCAGTACGGGTTTGTACAGGTGACCAGGACGGGGTAGTACAGGTGACCAGGACGGGTTTGTACAGGTTACCAGGACGGGTTAGTACAGGTGACCAGGACGGGGTAGTACAGGTGACCGGGACGGGGTAGTACAGGTGACCGGGACGGGGTAGTACAGGTGACCGGGACGGGGTAGTACAGGTGACCGGGACGGGGTAGTACAGGTGACCGGGACGGGGTAGTACAGGTGACCGGGAAGGGTTAGTATAGGTGACCGGGACGGGTTAGTACAGGTTACCAGGAAGGGTTAGTACAGGTGACCAGGACGGGTTAGTACAGGTGACCAGGACGGGTTCGTACAGGTGACCAGGACGGGTTTGTACAGGTGACCAGGACGGGGTAGTACAGGTGACCAGGACGGGGTAGTACAGGTTACCAGGAAGGGTTATAGTACAGGTGACCAGGACGGGGTAGTACAGGTGACCGGGACGGGGTAGTACAGGTGACCGGGACGGGGTAGTACAGGTGACCGGGACGGGGTAGTACAGGTGTCCGGGACGGGGTAGTACAGGTTACCAGGAAGGGTTATAGTACAGGTGACCAGGACGGGGTAGTACAGGTGACCAGGACAGGGTAGTACAGGTTACCAGGAAGGGTTATAGTACAGGTGACCAGGACGGGGTAGTACAGGTGACCGGGAAGGGTTAGTACAGGTGACCGGGACGGGTTAGTACAGGTTACCAGGAAGGGGTAGTACAGGTGACCGGGAAGGGTTATAGTACAGGTGACCGGGAAGGGTTAGTACAGGTTACCAGGAAGGGGTAGTACAGGTGACCAGGAAGGGTTATAGTACAGGTGACCGGGACGGGGTAGTACAGGTTACCAGGAAGGATTATAGTACAGGTGACCAGGAAGGGTTAGTACAGGTGACCAGGACGGGTTCGTACAGGTGACCGGGACGGGGTAGTACAGGTGACCGGGACGGGGTATTACAGGTTACCAGGAAGGGTTATAGTACAGGTGACCGGGACGGGGTAGTACAGGTGACCGGGACGGGGTAGTACAGGTGACCAGGACGGGGTAGTACAGGTTACCAGGACGGGGTAGTACAGGTGACCACGAAGGGTTAGTACAGGTGACCAGGACGGGTTAGTACAGGTGACCAGGAAGGATTAGTACAGGTTACCGGGACGGGGTAGTACAGGTTACCAGGAAGGGTTATAGTAGAGGTGACCGGGAAGGGTTAGTACAGGTTACCAGGAAGGGGTAGTACAGGTGACCAGGAAGGGTTATAGTACAAGTGACCGGGACGGGGTAGTACAGGTTACCAGGAAGGATTATAGTACAGGTGACCAGGAAGGGTTAGTATAGGTGACCCGGAAGGGTTAGTGCAGGTGACCAGGACGGGTTAGTACAGGTGACCAGGAAGGGTTCGTACAGGTGACCAGGACGGGTTCGTACAGGTGACCGGGACGGGGTAGTACAGGTGACCGGGACGGGGTAGTACAGGTGACCGGGACGGGGTAGTACAGGTGACCGGGACAGGGTAGTACAGGTGACCGGGACGGGGTAGTACAGGTGACCGGGAAGGGTTAGTACAGGTGACCGGGAAGGGGTAGTACAGGTGACCGGGAAGGGGTAGTACAGGTGACCGGGATGGGGTAGTACAGGTGACCAGGAAGGGTTAGTACAGGTGACCAGGAAGGGTTAGTACAGGTGACCAGGACGGGGTAGTACAGGTGACCAGGAAGGGTTCGTACAGGTGACCAGGACGGGTTCGTACAGGTGACCAGGACGGGGTAGTACAGGTGACCGGGACAGGGTAGTACAGGTGACCGGGACGGGGTAGTACAGGTGACCGGGACGGGGTAGTACATGTGACCGGGAAGGGTTAGTACAGATGACCAGGAAGGGGTAGTACAGGTGACCAGGATGGGGTAGTACAGGTGACCAGGAAGGGTTAGTACAGGTGACCAGGAAGGGTTAGTACAGGTGACCAGGAAGGGTTAGTACAGGTGACCAGGAAGGGTTAGTACAGGTGACCAGGACGGGGTAGTACAGGTGACCAGGAAGGGTTAGTACAGGTGACCAGGAAGGGTTAGTACAGGTGACCGGGAAGGGTTCGTACAGGTGACCGGGACGGGTTCGTACAGGTGACCAGGACGGGTTCGTACAGGTAACCGGGACGGGTTCGTACAGGTGACCGGGACGGGTTCGTACAGGTGACCGGGACGGGTTCGTACAGGTGACCAGGAAGGGGTAGTACAGGTGACCAGGAAGGGTTCGTACAGGTGACCAGGACGGGTTCGTACAGGTGACCAGGACGGGTTAGTACAGGTGACCAGGAAGGGTTAGTACAGGTGACCACGAAGGGTTAGTACAGGTGACCAGGACGGGTTAGTACAGGTGACCAGGAAGGATTAGTACAGGTTACCAGGAAGGGGTAGTACAGGTGACCGGGAAGGGTTATAGTAGAGGTGACCGGGAAGGGTTAGTACAGGTTACCAGGAAGGGGTAGTACAGGTGACCAGGAAGGGTTATAGTACAGGTGACCGGGACGGGGTAGTACAGGTTACCAGGAAGGATTATAGTACAGGTGACCAGGAAGGGTTAGTATAGGTGACCCGGAAGGGTTAGTGCAGGTGACCAGGACGGGTTAGTACAGGTGACCAGGACGGGTTCGTACAGGTGACCAGGACGGGTTCGTACAGGTGACCGGGACGGGGTAGTACAGGTGACCGGGACGGGGTAGTACAGGTGACCGGGACGGGGTAGTACAGGTGACCGGGACGGGGTAGTACAGGTGACCGGGACGGGGTAGTACAGGTGACCGGGAAGGGTTAGTACAGGTGACCGGGAAGGGGTAATACAGGTGACCGGGATGGGGTAGTACAGGTGACCAGGAAGGGTTAGTACAGGTGACCAGGAAGGGTTAGTACAGGTGACCAGGACGGGGTAGTACAGGTGACCAGGAAGGGTTCGTACAGGTGACCAGGAAGGGTTCGTACAGGTGACCAGGACGGGGTAGTACAGGTGACCGGGACGGGGTAGTACAGGTGACCGGGACGGGGTAGTACAGGTGACCGGGACGGGGTAGTACATTTGACCGGGAAGGGTTAGTACAGATGACCAGGAAGGGGTAGTACAGGTGACCAGGAAGGGTTAGTACAGGTGACCAGGAAGGGTTAGTACAGGTGACCAGGACGGGGTAGTACAGGTGACCAGGAAGGGTTCGTACAGGTGACCAGGAAGGGTTCGTACAGGTGACCAGGACGGGGTAGTACAGGTGACCGGGACGGGGTAGTACAGGTGACCGGGACGGGGTAGTACAGGTGACCGGGACGGGGTAGTACATTTGACCGGGAAGGGTTAGTACAGATGACCAGGAAGGGGTAGTACAGGTGACCAGGATGGGGTAGTACAGGTGACCAGGAAGGGTTAGTACAGGTGACCAGGAAGGGTTAGTACATGTGACCAGGAAGGGTTAGTACAGGTGACCAGGAAGGGTTAGTACAGGTGACCAGGACGGGGTAGTACAGGTGACCAGGAAGGGTTAGTACAGGTGACCAGGAAGGGTTAGTACAGGTGACCGGGAAGGGTTCGTACAGGTGACCGGGAAGGGTTCGTACAGGTGACCAGGACGTGTTCGTACAGGTAACCGGGACGGGTTCGTACAGGTAACCGGGACGGGTTCGTACAGGTGACCGGGACGGGTTCGTACAGGTGACCGGGACGGGTTCGTACAGGTGACCGGGAAGGGGTAGTACAGGTGACCAGGAAGGGTTCGTACAGGTGACCAGGACGGGTTCGTACAGGTGACCAGGAAGGGGTAGTACAGGTGACCAGGAAGCGGTAGTACAGGTGACCAGGACGGGGTAGTACAGGTGACCAGGACGGGGTAGTCATGTTACCAGGAATGGTTATAGTACAGGTGACCAGGACGGGGTAGTACAGGTGACCGGGACGGGGTAGTACAGGTGACCGGGACGGGGTAGTACAGGTTACCAGGAAGGGTTATAGTACAGGTGACCGGGACGGGGTAGTACAGGTGACCAGGACGGGGTAGTACAGGTTACCAGGACGGGGTAGTACAGGTTACCAGGACGGGGTAGTACAGGTGACCGGGAAGGGTTAGTACGGGTTACCGGGAAGGGTTAGTACGGGTTACCAGGAAGGGTTAGTACAGGTGACCAGGACGGGTTAGTACAGGTGACCACGAAGGGTTAGTACAGGTGACCAGGACGGGTTAGTACAGGTGACCAGGACGGATTAGTACAGGTGACCAGGACGGATTCGTACAGGTGACCAGGACGGGTTTGTACAGGTGACCAGGACGGGTTAGTACAGGTGACCAGGACGGGTTAGTACAGGTGACCAGGACGGATTAGTACAGGTGACCAGGACGGATTCGTACAGGTGACCAGGACGGGTTTGTACAGGTGACCAGGACGGGGTAGTACAGGTGACCAGGACGGGTTTGTACAGGTGACCAGGACGGGTTAGTACAGGTGACCAGGACGGGGTAGTACAGGTGACCGGGACGGGGTAGTACAGGTGACCGGGACGGGGTAGTACAGGTGACCGGGAAGGGTTAGTATAGGTGACCAGGACGGGTTAGTACAGGTTACCAGGAAGGGTTAGTACAGGTGACCAGGACGGGTTAGTACAGGTGACCAGGACGGGATCGTACAGGTGACCAGGACGGGTTTGTACAGGTGACCAGGACGGGGTAGTACAGGTGACCAGGACGGGGTAGTACAGGTTACCAGGAAGGGTTATAGTACAGGTGACCAGGACGGGGTAGTACAGGTGACCGGGACGGGGTAGTACAGGTGACCGGGACGGGGTAGTACAGGTTACCAGGAAGGGTTATAGTACAGGTGCCCGGGACGGGGTAGTACAGGTGACCAGGACGGGGTAGTACAGGTTACCAGGACGGGGTAGTACAGGTGACCGGGAAGGGTTAGTACAGGTGACCAGGACGGGTTAGTACGGGTTACCAGGAAGGGTTAGTACAGGTGACCAGGACGGGTTAGTACAGGTGACCAGGAAGGGTTAGTACAGGTGACCACGAAGGGTTAGTACAGGTGACCAGGACGGGTTAGTACAGGTGACCAGGAAGGATTAGTACAGGTTACCAGGAAGGGGTAGTACAGGTGACCAGGAAGGGTTATAGTACAGGTGACCGGGAAGGGTTAGTACAGGTTACCAGGAAGGGGTAGTACAGGTGACCAGGAAGGGTTAGTACAGGTTACCAGGAAGGGGTAGTACAGGTGACCAGGAAGGGTTAGTATAGGTGACCGGGAAGGGTTAGTACAGGTTACCAGGAAGGGTTTGTACAGGTGACCAGGACGGGGTAGTACAGGTGACCAGGACGGGGTAGTACAGGTTACCAGGACGGGGTAGTACAGGTGACCGGGACGGGGTAGTACAGGTGACCGGGACGGGGTAGTACAGGTTACCAGGAAGGGTTATAGTACAGGTGACCGGGACGGGGTAGTACAAGTGACCAGGACGGGTTAGTACAGGTTACCAGGAAGGGTTAGTACAGGTGACCAGGACGGGTTAGTACAGGTGACAAGGACGGGTTCGTACAGGTGACCAGGACGGGTTAATACAGGTGACCAGGACGGGGTAGTACAGGTGACAAGGACGGGTTCGTACAGGTGACCAGGACGGGTTAATACAGGTGACCGGGACGGGGTAGTACAGGTGACAAGGACGGGTTCGTACAGGTGACCAGGACGGGTTAATACAGGTGACCGGGACGGGGTAGTACAGGTGACCAGGACGGGTTAGTACAGGTGACCAGGACGGGGTAGTACAGGTGACCGGGACGGGGTAGTACAGGTGACCAGGACGGGGTAGTACAGGTGACCGGGACGGGGTAGTACAGGTGACCGGGACGGGGTAGTACAGGTGACCGGGACGGGGTAGTACAGGTGACCGGGAAGGGTTAGTATAGGTGACCAGGACGGGTTAGTACAGGTTACCAGGAAGGGTTAGTACAGGTGACCAGGACGGGTTAGTACAGGTGACCAGGACGGGTTCGTACAGGTGACCAGGACGGGTTTGTACAGGTGACCAGGACGGGGTAGTACAGGTGACCAGGACGGGGTAGTACAGGTTACCAGGAAGGGTTATAGTACAGGTGACCAGGACGGGGTAGTACAGGTGACCGGGACGGGGTAGTACAGGTGACCGGGACGGGGTAGTACAGGTTACCAGGAAGGGTTATAGTACAGGTGACCGGGACGGGGTAGTACAGGTGACCAGGGCGGGGTAGTACAGGTTACCAGGACGGGGTAGTACAGGTGACCGGGAAGGGTTAGTACAGGTGACCAGAACGGGTTAGTACGGGTTACCAGGAAGGGTTAGTACAGGTGACCAGGACGGGTTAGTACAGGTGACCAGGAAGGGTTAGTACAGGTGACCACGAAGGGTTAGTACAGGTGACCAGGACGGGTTAGTACAGGTGACCAGGAAGGATTAGTACAGGTGACCAGGACGGGTTAGTACAGGTGACCAGGACGGGGTAGTACAGGTGACCGGGAAGGGTTAGTACAGGTTACCAGGAAGGGGTAGTACAGGTGACCAGGAAGGGTTATAGTACAGGTGACCGGGACGGGGTAGTACAGGTGACCAGGAAGGGTTTGTACAGGTGACCAGGACGGGGTAGTACAGGTGACCAGGACGGGGTAGTACAGGTTACCAGGACGGGGTAGTACAGGTGACCGGGACGGGGTAGTACAGGTGACCGGGACGGGGTAGTACAGGTTACCAGGAAGGGTTATAGTACAGGTGACCGGGACGGGGTAGTACAGGTGACCAGGACGGGGTAGTACAGGTGACCAGGACGGGTTAGTACAGGTGACCAGGAAGGGTTAGTACAGGTGACCAGGACGGGTTAGTACAGGTGACAAGGACGGGTTCGTACAGGTGACCAGGACGGGTTAATAAAGGTGACCAGGACGGGGTAGTACAGGTGACAAGGACGGGTTCGTACAGGTGACCAGGACAGGTTAATACAGGTGACCAGGAAGGATTAGTACAGGTGACCAGGACGGGTTAGTACAGGTGACCAGGACGGGGTAGTACAGGTGACCGGGAAGGGTTAGTACAGGTTACCAGGAAGGGGTAGTACAGGTGACCAGGAAGGGTTATAGTACAGGTGACCGGGACGGGGTAGTACAGGTGACCAGGAAGGGTTAGTATAGGTGACCAGGAAGGGGTAGTACAGGTGACCAGGAAGGGTTATAGTACAGGTGACCGGGACGGGGTAGTACAGGTGACCAGGAAGGGTTTGTACAGGTGACCAGGACGGGGTAGTACAGGTGACCAGGACGGGGTAGTACAGGTTACCAGGAATGGGGTAGTACAGGTGACCGGGACGGGGTAGTACAGGTGACCGGGACGGGGTAGTACAGGTTACCAGGAAGGGTTATAGTACAGGTGACAGGGACGGGGTAGTACAGGTGACCAGGACGGGGTAGTACAGGTGACCAGGACGGGTTAGTACAGGTGACCAGGAAGGGTTAGTACAGGTGACCAGGACAGGTTAGTACAGGTGACAAGGACGGGTTCGTACAGGTGACCAGGACGGGTTAATAAAGGTGACCAGGACGGGGTAGAACAGGTGACAAGGACGGGTTCGTACAGGTGACCAGGACGGGTTAATACAGGTGACCAGGAAGGATTAGTACAGGTGACCAGGACGGGTTAGTACAGGTGACCAGGACGGGGTAGTACAGGTGACCGGGAAGGGTTAGTACAGGTTACCAGGAAGGGGTAGTACAGGTGACCAGGAAGGGTTATAGTACAGGTGACCGGGACGGGGTAGTACAGGTGACCGGGAAGGGTTAGTATAGGTGACCGGGAAGGGTTAGTACAGGTTACCAGGAAGGGTTTGTACAGGTGACCAGGACGGGGTAGTACAGGTGACCAGGACGGGGTAGTACAGGTTACCAGGACGGGGTAGTACAGGTGACCGGGACGGGGTAGTACAGGTGACCGGGACGGGGTAGTACAGGTTACCAGGAAGGGTTAGTACAGGTGACCAGGACGGGTTAGTACAGGTGACAAGGACGGGTTCGTACAGGTGACCAGGACGGGGTAGTACAGGTTACCAGGACGGGGTAGTACAGGTGACCGGGACGGGGTAGTACAGGTGACCGGGACGGGGTAGTACAGGTTACCAGGAAGGGTTATAGTACAGGTGACCGGGACGGGGTAGTACAGGTGACCAGGACGGGTTAGTACAGGTTACCAGGAAGGGTTAGTACAGGTGACCAGGACGGGTTAGTACAGGTGACAAGGACGGGTTCGTACAGGTGACCAGGACGGGTTAATACAGGTGACCAGGACGGGGTAGTACAGGTGACAAGGACGGGTTCGTACAGGTGACCGGGACGGGTTAATACAGGTGACCGGGACGGGGTAGTACAGGTGACCAGGACGGGGTAGTACAGGTTACCAGGAAGGGTTTTAGTACAGGTGACCGGGACGGGGTAGTACAGGTGACCGGGACGGGGTAGTACAGGTTACCAGGAAGTGTTATAGTACAGGTGACCGGGACGGGGTAGTACAGGTGACCGGGACGGGGTAGTACAGGTGACCGGGACGGGGTAGTACAGGTTACCAGGAAGGGTTATAGTACAGGTGACCGGGACGGGGTAGTACAGGTGACCGGGACGGGGTAGTACAGGTTACCGGGACGGGGTAGTACAGGTGACCGGGAAGGGGTAGTACAGGTGACCGGGAAGGGGTAGTACAGGTGACCGGGAAGGGTTAGTACAGGTGACCGGGAAGGGTTAGTACAGGTGACCAGGAAGGGTTAGTACAGGTGACCAGGAAGGGTTAGTACAGGTGACCAGGAAGGGTTAGTACAGGTGACCAGGACGGGTTCGTAGAGGTGACCAGGACGGGTTCGTACAGGTGACCAGGAAGGGGTAGTACAGGTGACCAGGACGGGTTCGTACAAGTGACCAGTACGGGTTTGTACAGGTGACCAGGACGGGGTAGTACAGGTGACCAGGACGGGTTTGTACAGGTTACCAGGACGGGTTAGTACAGGTGACCAGGACGGGGTAGTACAGGTGACCGGGACGGGGTAGTACAGGTGACCGGGACGGGGTAGTACAGGTGACCGGGACGGGGTAGTACAGGTGACCGGGACGGGGTAGTACAGGTGACCGGGAAGGGTTAGTATAGGTGACCAGGACGGGTTAGTACAGGTTACCAGGAAGGGTTAGTACAGGTGACCAGGACGGGTTAGTACAGGTGACCAGGACGGGTTCGTACAGGTGACCAGGACGGGTTTGTACAGGTGACCAGGACGGGGTAGTACAGGTGACCAGGACGGGGTAGTACAGGTTACCAGGAAGGGTTATAGTACAGGTGACCAGGACGGGGTAGTACAGGTGACCGGGACGGGGTAGTACAGGTGACCGGGACGGGGTAGTACAGGTTACCAGGAAGGGTTATAGTACAGGTGACCGGGACGGGGTAGTACAGGTGACCAGGGCGGGGTAGTACAGGTTACCAGGACGGGGTAGTACAGGTGACCGGGAAGGGTTAGTACAGGTGACCAGAACGGGTTAGTACGGGTTACCAGGAAGGGTTAGTACAGGTGACCAGGACGGGTTAGTACAGGTGACCAGGAAGGGTTAGTACAGGTGACCACGAAGGGTTAGTACAGGTGACCAGGACGGGTTAGTACAGGTGACCAGGACGGGGTAGTACAGGTTACCAGGACGGGGTAGTACAGGTGACCGGGACGGGGTAGTACAGATGACCGGGACGGGGTAGTACAGGTTACCAGGAAGGGTTATAGTACAGGTGACCGGGACGGGTTAGTACAGGTGACCAGGACGGGGTAGTACAGGTGACCAGGACGGGTTAGTACAGGTGACCAGGAAGGGTTAGTACAGGTGACCAGGACGGGTTAGTACAGGTGACCAGGACGGGTTAGTACAGGTGACAAGGACGGGTTCGTACAGGTGACCAGGACGGGTTAATAAAGGTGACCAGGACGGGGTAGTACAGGTGACAAGGACGGGTTCGTACAGGTGACCAGGACGGGTTAATACAGGTGACCAGGAAGGATTAGTACAGGTGACCAGGACGGGTTAGTACAGGTGACCAGGACGGGGTAGTACAGGTGACCGGGAAGGGTTAGTACAGGTTACCAGGAAGGGGTAGTACAGGTGACCAGGAAGGGTTATAGTACAGGTGACCGGGACGGGGTAGTACAGGAGACCAGGAAGGGTTAGTATAGGTGACCAGGAAGGGGTAGTACAGGTGACCAGGAAGGGTTATAGTACAGGTGACCGGGACGGGGTAGTACAGGTGACCAGGAAGGGTTTGTACAGGTGACCAGGACGGGGTAGTACAGGTGACCAGGACGGGGTAGTACAGGTTACCAGGAATGGGGTAGTACAGGTGACCGGGACGGGGTAGTACAGGTGACCGGGACGGGGTAGTACAGGTTACCAGGAAGGGTTATAGTACAGGTGACAGGGACGGGGTAGTACAGGTGACCAGGACGGGGTAGTACAGGTGACCAGGACGGGTTAGTACAGGTGACCAGGAAGGGTTAGTACAGGTGACCAGGACGGGTTAGTACAGGTGACAAGGACGGGTTCGTACAGGTGACCAGGACGGGTTAATAAAGGTGACCAGGACGGGGTAGTACAGGTGACAAGGACGGGTTCGTACAGGTGACCAGGACGGGTTAATACAGGTGACCAAGAAGGATTAGTACAGGTGACCAGGACGGGTTAGTACAGGTGACCAGGACGGGGTAGTACAGGTGACCAGGACGGGGTAGTACAGCTGACTAGGAAGGGGTAGTACAGGTGACCAGGAAGGGTTAGTACAGGTGACCAGGACGGGGTAGTACAGGTGACCAGGACGGGGTAGTACAGGTGACAAGGACGGGGTAGTACAGCTGACTAGGAAGGGTTAGTACAGGTGACCAGGAAGGGTTAGTACAGGTGACCAGGACGGGGTAGTACAGGTGACCAGGACGGGGTAGTACAGCTGACTAGGAAGGGGTAGTACAGGTGACCAGGACGGGGTTCGTACAGGTGACTAGGGAGGGTTAGTACAGGTGACCAGGACGGGGTAGTACAGGTGACCAGGACGGGGTAGTACAGGTGACCAGGAAGGGTTAGTACAGGTGACCAGGACGGGGTAGTACAGGTGACCAGGAAGGGGTAGTACAGGTGACCAGGAAGGGTTAGTACAGGTGACCAGGAAGGGTTAGTACAGGTGACCAGGAAGGGTTAGTACAGGTGACCAGGAAGGGTTAGTACAGGTGACCAGGAAGGGTTAGTACAGGTGACCAGGACGGGGTAGTACAGGTGACCAGGACGGGGTAGTACAGGTGACCAGGAAGGGGTAGTACAGGTGACCAGGACGGGGTAGTACAGGTGACCAGGACGGGGTAGTACAGGTGACCAGGACGGGTTAGTACAGGTGATCAGGAAGGATTATAGTACAGGTGACCAGGAAGGGTTAGTACAGGTGACCAGGACGGGGTAGTACAGGTGACCAGGAAGGGGTAGTACAGCTGACCAGGAAGGGGTAGTACAGGTGACCAGGAAGGGGTAGTACAGGTGACCAGGAAGGGTTAGTACAGGTGACCAGGAAGGGTTAGTACAGGTGACCAGGAAGGGTTAGTACAGGTGACCAGGAAGGGTTAGTACAGGTGACCAGGAAGGGTTAGTACAGGTGACCAGGACGGGGTAGTACAGGTGACCAGGACGGGGTAGTACAGGTGACCAGGACGGGGTAGTACAGCTGACTAGGAAGGGTTAGTACAGGTGACCAGGAAGGGTTAGTACAGGTGACCAGGACGGGGTAGTACAGGTGACCAGGACGGGGTAGTACAGCTGACTAGGAAGGGGTAGTACAGGTGACCAGGACGGGGTTTGTACAGGTGACTAGGAAGGGTTAGTACAGGTGATCAGGAGGGGGTAGAACAGGTGACCAGGACGGGGTAGTACAGGTGACCAGGAAGGGTTAGTACAGGTGACCAGGACGGGGTAGTACAGGTGACCAGGAAGGGTTAGTACAGGTGACCAGGAAGGGTTAGTACAGGTGACCAGGAAGGGTTAGTACAGGTGACCAGGACGGGGTAGTACAGGTGACAAGGACGGGGTAGTACAGCTGACTAGGAAGGGTTAGTACAGGTGACCAGGAAGGGTTAGTACAGGTGACCAGGACGGGGTAGTACAGGTGACCAGGACGGGGTAGTACAGCTGACTAGGAAGGGGTAGTACAGGTGACCAGGACGGGGTTCGTGCTGGTGACTAGGAAGGGTTAGTACAGGTGACCAGGACGGGGTAGTACAGGTGACCAGGACGGGGTAGTACAGGTGACCAGGAAGGGTTAGTACAGGTGACCAGGACGGGGTAGTACAGGTGACCAGGAAGGGGTAGTACAGGTGACCAGGAAGGGTTAGTACAGGTGACCAGGACGGGGTAGTACAGGTGACCAGGAAGGGGTAGTACAGCTGACTAGGAAGGGGTAGTACAGGTGACCAGGAAGGGTTAGTACAGGTGACCAGGAAGGGTTAGTACAGGTGACCAGGAAGGGTTAGTACAGGTGACCAGGAAGGGTTAGTACAGGTGACCAGGAAGGGTTAGTACAGGTGACCAGGAAGGGTTAGTACAGGTGACCAGGAAGGGTTAGTACAGGTGACCAGGACGGGGTAGTACAGGTGACCAGGAAGGGGTAGTACAGGTGACCAGGACGGGGTAGTACAGGTGACCAGGACGGGGTAGTACAGGTGACCAGGACGGGTTAGTACAGGTGATCAGGAAGGATTATAGTACAGGTGACCAGGAAGGGTTAGTACAGGTGACCAGGACGGGGTAGTACAGGTGACCAGGAAGGGGTAGTACAGCTGACCAGGAAGGGGTAGTACAGGTGACCAGGAAGGGGTAGTACAGGTGACCAGGAAGGGTTAGTACAGGTGACCAGGAAGGGTTAGTACAGGTGACCAGGAAGGGTTAGTACAGGTGACCAGGAAGGGTTAGTACAGGTGACCAGGAAGGGTTAGTACAGGTGACCAGGACGGGGTAGTACAGGTGACCAGGACGGGGTAGTACAGGTGACCAGGACGGGGTAGTACAGCTGACTAGGAAGGGTTAGTACAGGTGACCAGGAAGGGTTAGTACAGGTGACCAGGACGGTGTAGTACAGGTGACCAGGACGGGGTAGTACAGCTGACTAGGAAGGGGTAGTACAGGTGACCTGGACGGGGTTTGTACAGGTGACTAGGAAGGGTTAGTACAGGTGATCAGGAGGGGGTAGAACAGGTGACCAGGACGGGGTAGTACAGGTGACCAGGAAGGGTTAGTACAGGTGACCAGGACGGGGTAGTACAGGTGACCAGGAAGGGTTAGTACAGGTGACCAGGAAGGGTTAGTACAGGTGACCAGGAAGGGTTAGTACAGGTGACCAGGAAGGGTTAGTACAGGTGACCAGGACGGGGTAGTACAGGTGACCAGGACGGGGTAGTACAGCTGACTAGGAAGGGGTAGTACAGGTGACCAGGAAGGGTTAGTACAGGTGACCAGGACGGGGTAGTACAGGTGACCAGGACGGGGTAGTACAGGTGACAAGGACGGGGTAGTACAGGTGACTAGGAAGGGTTAGTACAGGTGACCAGGAAGGGTTAGTACAGGTGACCAGGACGTGGTAGTACAGGTGACCAGGACGGGGTAGTACAGCTGACTAGGAAGGGGTAGTACAGGTGACCAGGACGGGGTTCGTACAGGTGACTAGGAAGGGTTAGTACAGGTGACCAGGACCGGGTAGTACAGGTGACCAGGAAGGGTTAGTACAGGTGACCAGGAAGGGTTAGTACAGGTGACCAGGACGGGGTAGTACAGGTGACCAGGACGGGGTAGTACAGCTGACTAGGAAGGGGTAGTACAGGTGACCAGGACGGGGTTCGTGCTGGTGACTAGGAAGGGTTAGTACAGGTGACCAGGACGGGGTAGTACAGGTGACCAGGACGGGGTAGTACAGGTGACCAGGAAGGGTTAGTACAGGTGACCAGGACGGGGTAGTACAGGTGACCAGGAAGGGGTAGTACAGGTGACCAGGAAGGGTTAGTACAGGTGACCAGGACGGGGTAGTACAGGTGACCAGGAAGGGGTAGTACAGCTGACTAGGAAGGGGTAGTACAGGTGACCAGGAAGGGTTAGTACAGGTGACCAGGAAGGGTTAGTACAGGTGACCAGGAAGGGTTAGTACAGGTGACCAGGAAGGGTTAGTACAGGTGACCAGGAAGGGTTAGTACAGGTGACCAGGAAGGGTTAGTACAGGTGACCAGGAAGGGTTAGTACAGGTGACCAGGACGGGGTAGTACAGGTGACCAGGACGGGGTAGTACAGGTGACCAGGAAGGGGTAGTACAGGTGACCAGGACGGGGTAGTACAGGTGACCAGGACGGGGTAGTACAGGTGACCAGGACGGGTTAGTACAGGTGATCAGGAAGGATTATAGTACAGGTGACCAGGAAGGGTTAGTACAGGTGACCAGGACGGGGTAGTACAGGTGACCAGGAAGGGGTAGTACAGCTGACCAGGAAGGGGTAGTACAGGTGACCAGGAAGGGGTAGTACAGGTGACCAGGAAGGGTTAGTACAGGTGACCAGGAAGGGTTAGTACAGGTGACCAGGAAGGGTTAGTACAGGTGACCAGGAAGGGTTAGTACAGGTGACCAGGAAGGGTTAGTACAGGTGACCAGGACGGGGTAGTACAGGTGACCAGGACGGGGTAGTACAGGTGACCAGGACGGGGTAGTACAGCTGACTAGGAAGGGTTAGTACAGGTGACCAGGAAGGGTTAGTACAGGTGACCAGGACGGTGTAGTACAGGTGACCAGGACGGGGTAGTACAGCTGACTAGGAAGGGGTAGTACAGGTGACCAGGACGGGGTTTGTACAGGTGACTAGGAAGGGTTAGTACAGGTGATCAGGAGGGGGTAGAACAGGTGACCAGGACGGGGTAGTACAGGTGACCAGGAAGGGTTAGTACAGGTGACCAGGACGGGGTAGTACAGGTGACCAGGAAGGGTTAGTACAGGTGACCAGGAAGGGTTAGTACAGGTGACCAGGAAGGGTTAGTACAGGTGACCAGGAAGGGTTAGTACAGGTGACCAGGACGGGGTAGTACAGGTGACCAGGACGGGGTAGTACAGCTGACTAGGAAGGGGTAGTACAGGTGACCAGGAAGGGTTAGTACAGGTGACCAGGACGGGGTAGTACAGGTGACCAGGACGGGGTAGTACAGGTGACAAGGACGGGGTAGTACAGCTGACTAGGAAGGGTTAGTACAGGTGACCAGGAAGGGTTAGTACAGGTGACCAGGACGTGGTAGTACAGGTGACCAGGACGGGGTAGTACAGCTGACTAGGAAGGGGTAGTACAGGTGACCAGGACGGGGTTCGTACAGGTGACTAGGAAGGGTTAGTACAGGTGACCAGGACCGGGTAGTACAGGTGACCAGGAAGGGGTAGTACAGGTGACCAGGACGGGGTTCGTACAGGTGACCAGGACGGGGTTTGTACAGGTGACCAGGACGGGGTAGTACAGGTGACCAGGACGGGGTAGTACAGGTGACCAGGACGGGGTAGTACAGGTGACCAGGAAGGGGTAGTACAGGTGACCAGGAAGGGGTAGTACAGGTGACCAGGACGGGGTAGTACAGGTGACCAGGACGGGGTAGTACAGGTGACCAGGAAGGGTTATAGTACAGGTGACCAGGACGGGGTAGTACAGGTGACCAGGACGGGGTAGTACAGGTGACCAGGACGGGGTAGTACAGGTGACCAGGACGGGGTAGTACAGGTTACCAGGAAGGGTTAGTGCAGGTGACTAGGAAGGGTTAGTACAGGTGACCAGGACGGGGTAGTACAGGTGACCAGGACGGGGTAGTACAGGTGACCAGGACGGGGTAGTACAGGTGACCAGGACGGGGTAGTACAGGTGACCAGGACGGGTTAGTACAGGTTACCAGGAAGGATTATAGTACAGGTGACCAGGAAGGATTATAGTACAGGTGACCAGGAAGGGGTAGTACTGGTGACCAGGAAGGGGTAGTACAGGTGACCAGGAAGGGGTAGTACAGGTGACCAGGACGGGGTAGTACAGGTGACCAGGACGGGGTAGTACAGGTGACCAGGAAGGGGTAGTACAGGTGACCAGGACGGGGTAGTACAGGTGACCAGGACGGGGTAGTACAGGTGACCAGGACGGGGTAGTACAGGTGACCAGGACGGGGTAGTACAGGTGACCAGGACGGGTTAGTACAGTTGACCAGGACGGGGTAGTACAGGTGACCAGGACAGGGTAGTACAGGTTACCAGGAAGGGTTAGTACAGGTGACCAGGACGGGTTAGTACAGGTGACCAGGACGGGGTAGTACAGGTGACCGGGACGGGGTAGTACAGGTTACCGGGACGGGGTAGTACAGGTTACCAGGAAGGATTATAGTACAGGTTACCGGGACGGGGTAGTACAGGTGACCAGGAAGGGTTATAGTACAGGTGACCAGGAAGGGTTATAGTACAGGTGACCAGGAAGGGTTATAGTACAGGTTACCAGGAAGGATTATAGTACAGGTGACCAGGACGGGGTAGTACAGGTGACCGGGACGGGGTAGTACAGGTGACCAGGAAGGGTTAGTACAGGTGACCAGGACGGGGTAGTACAGGTGACCAGGACGGGGTAGTACAGGTGACCAGGAAGGGGTAGTACAGGTGACCAGGACGGGGTAGTACAGGTGACCAGGACGGGGTAGTACAGGTGACCAGGACGGGTTAGTACAGGTGATCAGGAAGGATTATAGTACAGGTGACCAGGAAGGGTTAGTACAGGTGACCAGGACGGGGTAGTACAGGTGACCAGGAAGGGGTAGTACAGCTGACCAGGAAGGGGTAGTACAGGTGACCAGGAAGGGGTAGTACAGGTGACCAGGAAGGGTTAGTACAGGTGACCAGGAAGGGTTAGTACAGGTGACCAGGAAGGGTTAGTACAGGTGACCAGGAAGGGTTAGTACAGGTGACCAGGAAGGGTTAGTACAGGTGACCAGGACGGGGTAGTACAGGTGACCAGGACGGGGTAGTACAGGTGACCAGGACGGGGTAGTACAGCTGACTAGGAAGGGTTAGTACAGGTGACCAGGAAGGGTTAGTACAGGTGACCAGGACGGGGTAGTACAGGTGACCAGGACGGGGTAGTACAGCTGACTAGGAAGGGGTAGTACAGGTGACCAGGACGGGGTTTGTACAGGTGACTAGGAAGGGTTAGTACAGGTGATCAGGAGGGGGTAGAACAGGTGACCAGGACGGGGTAGTACAGGTGACCAGGAAGGGTTAGTACAGGTGACCAGGACGGGGTAGTACAGGTGACCAGGAAGGGTTAGTACAGGTGACCAGGAAGGGTTAGTACAGGTGACCAGGAAGGGTTAGTACAGGTGACCAGGAAGGGTTAGTACAGGTGACCAGGACGGGGTAGTACAGGTGACCAGGACGGGGTAGTACAGCTGACTAGGAAGGGGTAGTACAGGTGACCAGGAAGGGTTAGTACAGGTGACCAGGACGGGGTAGTACAGGTGACCAGGACGGGGTAGTACAGGTGACAAGGACGGGGTAGTACAGCTGACTAGGAAGGGTTAGTACAGGTGACCAGGAAGGGTTAGTACAGGTGACCAGGACGTGGTAGTACAGGTGACCAGGACGGGGTAGTACAGCTGACTAGGAAGGGGTAGTACAGGTGACCAGGACGGGGTTCGTACAGGTGACTAGGAAGGGTTAGTACAGGTGACCAGGACCGGGTAGTACAGGTGACCAGGAAGGGTTAGTACAGGTGACCAGGACGGGGTAGTACAGGTGACCAGGAAGGGGTAGTACAGGTGACCAGGACGGGGTTCGTACAGGTGACCAGGACGGGGTTTGTACAGGTGACCAGGACGGGGTAGTACAGGTGACCAGGACGGGGTAGTACAGGTGACCAGGACGGGGTAGTACAGGTGACCAGGAAGGGGTAGTACAGGTGACCAGGAAGGGGTAGTACAGGTGACCAGGAAGGGGTAGTACAGGTGACCAGGACGGGGTAGTACAGGTGACCAGGAAGGGTTATAGTACAGGTGACCAGGACGGGGTAGTACAGGTGACCAGGACGGGGTAGTACAGGTGACCAGGACGGGGTAGTACAGGTGACCAGGACGGGGTAGTACAGGTTACCAGGAAGGGTTAGTACAGGTGACTAGGAAGGGTTAGTACAGGTGACCAGGACGGGGTAGTACAGGTGACCAGGACGGGGTAGTACAGGTGACCAGGACGGGGTAGTACAGGTGACCAGGACGGGGTAGTACAGGTGACCAGGACGGGGTAGTACAGGTGACCAGGACGGGTTAGTACAGGTTACCAGGAAGGATTATAGTACAGGTGACCAGGAAGGATTATAGTACAGGTGACCAGGAAGGGGTAGTACAGGTGACCAGGAAGGGGTAGTACAGGTGACCAGGAAGGGGTAGTACAGGTGACCAGGACGGGGTAGTACAGGTGACCAGGACGGGGTAGTACAGGTGACCAGGAAGGGGTAGTACAGGTGACCAGGATGGGGTAGTACAGGTGACCAGGACGGGGTAGTACAGGTGACCAGGACGGGGTAGTACAGGTGACCAGGACGGGGTAGTACAGGTGACCAGGACGGGTTAGTACAGGTGACCAGGACGGGGTAGTACAGGTGACCAGGACAGGGAAGTACAGGTGACCTGGAAGGGTTATAGTACAGGTGACCGGGACGGGGTAGTACAGGTGACCAGGAAGGGTTAGTACAGGTGACAAGGACGGGTTCGTACAGGTGACCAGGACGGGTTAATAAAGGTGACCAGGACGGGGTAGTACAGGTGACAAGGACGGGTTCGTACAGGTGACCAGGACGGGTTAATACAGGTGACCAGGAAGGATTAGTACAGGTGACCAGGACGGGTTAGTACAGGTGACCAGGACGGGGTAGTACAGGTGACCGGGAAGGGTTAGTACAGGTTACCAGGAAGGGGTAGTACAGGTGACCAGGAAGGGTTATAGTACAGGTGACCGGGACGGGGTAGTACAGGAGACCAGGAAGGGTTAGTATAGGTGACCAGGAAGGGGTAGTACAGGTGACCAGGAAGGGTTATAGTACAGGTGACCGGGACGGGGTAGTACAGGTGACCAGGAAGGGTTTGTACAGGTGACCAGGACGGGGTAGTACAGGTGACCAGGACGGGGTAGTACAGGTTACCAGGAATGGGGTAGTACAGGTGACCGGGACGGGGTAGTACAGGTGACCGGGACGGGGTAGTACAGGTTACCAGGAAGGGTTATAGTACAGGTGACAGGGACGGGGTAGTACAGGTGACCAGGACGGGGTAGTACAGGTGACCAGGACGGGTTAGTACAGGTGACCAGGAAGGGTTAGTACAGGTGACCAGGACGGGTTAGTACAGGTGACAAGGACGGGTTCGTACAGGTGACCAGGACGGGTTAATAAAGGTGACCAGGACGGGGTAGTACAGGTGACAAGGACGGGTTCGTACAGGTGACCAGGACGGGTTAATACAGGTGACCAGGAAGGATTAGTACAGGTGACCAGGACGGGTTAGTACAGGTGACCAGGACGGGGTAGTACAGGTGACCAGGACGGGGTAGTACAGCTGACTAGGAAGGGGTAGTACAGGTGACCAGGAAGGGTTAGTACAGGTGACCAGGACGGGGTAGTACAGGTGACCAGGACGGGGTAGTACAGGTGACAAGGACGGGGTAGTACAGCTGACTAGGAAGGGTTAGTACAGGTGACCAGGAAGGGTTAGTACAGGTGACCAGGACGGGGTAGTACAGGTGACCAGGACGGGGTAGTACAGCTGACTAGGAAGGGGTAGTACAGGTGACCAGGACGGGGTTCGTACAGGTGACTAGGAAGGGTTAGTACAGGTGACCAGGACGGGGTAGTACAGGTGACCAGGACGGGGTAGTACAGGTGACCAGGAAGGGTTAGTACAGGTGACCAGGACGGGGTAGTACAGGTGACCAGGACGGGGTAGTACAGGTGACCAGGAAGGGTTAGTACAGGTGACCAGGACGGGGTAGTACAGGTGACCAGGACGGGGTAGTACAGGTGACCAGGACGGGTTAGTACAGGTGATCAGGAAGGATTATAGTACAGGTGACCAGGAAGGGTTAGTACAGGTGACCAGGACGGGGTAGTACAGGTGACCAGGAAGGGGTAGTAAAGCTGACCAGGAAGGGGTAGTACAGGTGACCAGGAAGGGGTAGTACAGGTGACCAGGAAGGGTTAGTACAGGTGACCAGGAAGGGTTAGTACAGGTGACCAGGAAGGGTTAGTACAGGTGACCAGGAAGGGTTAGTACAGGTGACCAGGAAGGGTTAGTACAGGTGACCAGGACGGGGTAGTACAGGTGACCAGGACGGGGTAGTACAGGTGACCAGGACGGGGTAGTACAGCTGACTAGGAAGGGTTAGTACAGGTGACCAGGAAGGGTTAGTACAGGTGACCAGGACGGGGTAGTACAGGTGACCAGGACGGGGTAGTACAGCTGACTAGGAAGGGGTAGTACAGGTGACCAGGACGGGGTTTGTACAGGTGACTAGGAAGGGTTAGTACAGGTGATCAGGAGGGGGTAGAACAGGTGACCAGGACGGGGTAGTACAGGTGACCAGGAAGGGTTAGTACAGGTGACCAGGACGGGGTAGTACAGGTGACCAGGAAGGGTTAGTACAGGTGACCAGGAAGGGTTAGTACAGGTGACCAGGAAGGGTTAGTACAGGTGACCAGGACGGGGTAGTACAGGTGACAAGGACGGGGTAGTACAGCTGACTAGGAAGGGTTAGTACAGGTGACCAGGAAGGGTTAGTACAGGTGACCAGGACGGGGTAGTACAGGTGACCAGGACGGGGTAGTACAGCTGACTAGGAAGGGGTAGTAGAGGTGACCAGGACGGGGTTCGTACAGGTGACTAGGAAGGGTTAGTACAGGTGACCAGGACGGGGTAGTACAGGTGACCAGGACGGGGTAGTACAGGTGACCAGGAAGGGTTAGTACAGGTGACCAGGACGGGGTAGTACAGGTGACCAGGAAGGGGTAGTACAGGTGACCAGGAAGGGTTAGTACAGGTGACCAGGACGGGGTAGTACAGGTGACCAGGAAGGGGTAGTACAGCTGACTAGGAAGGGGTAGTACAGGTGACCAGGAAGGGTTAGTACAGGTGACCAGGAAGGGTTAGTACAGGTGACCAGGAAGGGTTAGTACAGGTGACCAGGAAGGGTTAGTACAGGTGACCAGGAAGGGTTAGTACAGGTGACCAGGAAGGGTTAGTACAGGTGACCAGGAAGGGTTAGTACAGGTGACCAGGACGGGGTAGTACAGGTGACCAGGACGGGGTAGTACAGGTGACCAGGAAGGGGTAGTACAGGTGACCAGGACGGGGTAGTACAGGTGACCAGGACGGGGTAGTACAGGTGACCAGGACGGGTTAGTACAGGTGATCAGGAAGGATTATAGTACAGGTGACCAGGAAGGGTTAGTACAGGTGACCAGGACGGGGTAGTACAGGTGACCAGGAAGGGGTAGTACAGCTGACCAGGAAGGGGTAGTACAGGTGACCAGGAAGGGGTAGTACAGGTGACCAGGAAGGGTTAGTACAGGTGACCAGGAAGGGTTAGTACAGGTGACCAGGAAGGGTTAGTACAGGTGACCAGGAAGGGTTAGTACAGGTGACCAGGAAGGGTTGGTACAGGTGACCAGGACGGGGTAGTACAGGTGACCAGGACGGGGTAGTACAGGTGACCAGGACGGGGTAGTACAGCTGACTAGGAAGGGTTAGTACAGGTGACCAGGAAGGGTTAGTACAGGTGACCAGGACGGGGTAGTACAGGTGACCAGGACGGGGTAGTACAGCTGACTAGGAAGGGGTAGTACAGGTGACCAGGACGGGGTTTGTACAGGTGACTAGGAAGGGTTAGTACAGGTGATCAGGAGGGGGTAGAACAGGTGACCAGGACGGGGTAGTACAGGTGACCAGGAAGGGTTAGTACAGGTGACCAGGACGGGGTAGTACAGGTGACCAGGAAGGGTTAGTACAGGTGACCAGGAAGGGTTATTACAGGTGACCAGGAAGGGTTAGTACAGGTGACCAGGAAGGGTTAGTACAGGTGACCAGGACGGGGTAGTACAGGTGACCAGGACGGGGTAGTACAGCTGACTAGGAAGGGGTAGTACAGGTGACCAGGAAGGGTTAGTGCAGGTGACCAGGACGGGGTAGTACAGGTGACCAGGACGGGGTAGTACAGGTGACAAGGAAGGGTTAGTACAGGTGACCAGGACGTGGTAGTACAGGTGACCAGGACGGGGTTCGTACAGGTGACCAGGACGGGGTTTGTACAGGTGACCAGGACGGGGTAGTACAGGTGACCAGGACGGGGTAGTACAGGTGACCAGGACGGGGTAGTACAGGTGACCAGGAAGGGGTAGTACAGGTGACCAGGAAGGGGTAGTACAGGTGACCAGGAAGGGGTAGTACAGGTGACCAGGACGGGGTAGTACAGGTGACCAGGAAGGGGTAGTACAGGTGACCAGGACGGGGTAGTACAGGTGACCAGGAAGGGTTATAGTACAGGTGACCAGGACGGGGTAGTACAGGTGACCAGGACGGGGTAGTACAGGTGACCAGGACGGGGTAGTACAGGTGACCAGGACGGGGTAGTGCAGGTTACCAGGAAGGGTTAGTGCAGGTGACTAGGAAGGGTTAGTACAGGTGACCAGGACGGGGTAGTACAGGTGACCAGGACGGGGTAGTACAGGTGACCAGGACGGGGTAGTACAGGTGACCAGGACGGGGTAGTACAGGTGACCAGGACGGGGTAGTACAGGTGACCAGGACGGGTTAGTACAGGTTACCAGGAAGGATTATAGTACAGGTGACCAGGAAGGATTATAGTACAGGTGACCAGGAAGGGGTAGTACAGGTGACCAGGAAGGGGTAGTACAGGTGACCAGGAAGGGGTAGTACAGGTGACCAGGACGGGGTAGTACAGGTGACCAGGACGGGGTAGTACAGGTGACCAGGAAGGGGTAGTACAGGTGACCAGGATGGGGTAGTACAGGTGACCAGGACGGGGTAGTACAGGTGACCAGGACGGGGTAGTACAGGTGACCAGGACGGGGTAGTACAGGTGACCAGGACGGGGTAGTACAGGTGACCAGGACGGGGTAGTACAGGTGACCGGGACGGGGTAGTACAGGTTACCGGGACGGGGTAGTACAGGTTACCAGGAAGGATTATAGTACAGGTTACCGGGACGGGGTAGTACAGGTGACCAGGAAGGGTTATAGTACAGGTGACCAGGAAGGGTTATAGTACAGGTGACCAGGAAGGGTTATAGTACAGGTTACCAGGAAGGATTATAGTACAGGTGACCAGGACGGGGTAGTACAGGTGACCGGGACGGGGTAGTACAGGTGACCAGGAAGGGTTAGTACAGGTGACCAGGACGGGGTAGTACAGGTGACCAGGACGGGGTAGTACAGGTGACCAGGAAGGGGTAGTACAGGTGACCAGGACGGGGTAGTACAGGTGACCAGGACGGGGTAGTACAGGTGACCAGGACGGGTTAGTACAGGTGATCAGGAAGGATTATAGTACAGGTTACCAGGAAGGGTTAGTACAGGTGACCAGGACGGGGTAGTACAGGTGACCAGGAAGGGGTAGTACAGCTGACCAGGAAGGGGTAGTACAGGTGACCAGGAAGGGGTAGTACAGGTGACCAGGAAGGGTTAGTACAGGTGACCAGGAAGGGTTAGTACAGGTGACCAGGAAGGTTTAGTACAGGTGACCAGGAAGGGGTAGTACAGGTGACCAGGAAGGGTTAGTACAGGTGACCAGGACGGGGTAGTACAGGTGACCAGGACGGGGTAGTACAGGTGACCAGGACGGGGTAGTACAGCTGACTAGGAAGGGTTAGTACAGGTGACCAGGAAGGGTTAGTACAGGTGACCAGGACGGGGTAGTACAGGTGACCAGGACGGGGTAGTACAGCTGACTAGGAAGGGGTAGTACAGGTGACCAGGACGGGGTTTGTACAGGTGACTAGGAAGGGTTAGTACAGGTGATCAGGAGGGGGTAGAACAGGTGACCAGGACGGGGTAGTACAGGTGACCAGGAAGGGTTAGTACAGGTGACCAGGACGGGGTAGTACAGGTGACCAGGAAGGGTTAGTACAGGTGACCAGGAAGGGTTAGTACAGTTGACCAGGAAGGGTTAGTACAGGTGACCAGGAAGGGTTAGTACAGGTGACCAGGACGGGGTAGTACAGGTGACCAGGACGGGGTAGTACAGCTGACTAGGAAGGGGTAGTACAGGTGACCAGGAAGGGTTAGTACAGGTGACCAGGACGGGGTAGTACAGGTGACCAGGACGGGGTAGTACAGGTGACAAGGACGGGGTAGTACAGCTGACTAGGAAGGGTTAGTACAGGTGACCAGGAAGGGTTAGTACAGGTGACCAGGACGTGGTAGTACAGGTGACCAGGACGGGGTAGTACAGCTGACTAGGAAGGGGTAGTACAGGTGACCAGGACAGGGTTCGTACAGGTGACTAGGAAGGGTTAGTACAGGTGACCAGGACCGGGTAGTACAGGTGACCAGGAAGGGTTAGTACAGGTGACCAGGACGGGGTAGTACAGGTGACCAGGAAGGGGTAGTACAGGTGACCAGGACGGGGTTCGTACAGGTGACCAGGACGGGGTTTGTACAGGTGACCAGGACGGGGTAGTACAGGTGACCAGGACGGGGTAGTACAGGTGACCAGGACGGGGTAGTACAGGTGACCAGGAAGGGGTAGTACAGGTGACCAGGAAGGGGTAGTACAGGTGACCAGGAAGGGGTAGTACATGTGACCAGGACGGGGTAGTACAGGTGACCAGGAAGGGTTATAGTACAGGTGACCAGGAAGGGTTATAGTACAGGTGACCAGGACGGGGTAGTACAGGTGACCAGGACGGGGTAGTACAGGTGACCAGGACGGGGTAGTACAGGTGACCAGGACGGGGTAGTACAGGTTACCAGGAAGGGTTAGTACAGGTGACTAGGAAGGGTTAGTACAGGTGACCAGGACGGGGTAGTAGAGGTGACCAGGACGGGGTAGTACAGGTGACCAGGACGGGGTAGTACAGGTGACCAGGACGGGGTAGTACAGGTGACCAGGACGGGGTAGTACAGGTGACCAGGACGGGTTAGTACAGGTTACCAGGAAGGATTATAGTACAGGTGACCAGGAAGGAGTATAGTACAGGTGACCAGGAAGGGGTAGTACAGGTGACCAGGAAGGGGTAGTACAGGTGACCAGGACGGGTTAGTACAGGTGACAAGGACGGGTTCGTACAGGTGACCAGGACGGGTTAATAAAGGTGACCAGGACGGGGTAGTACAGGTGACAAGGACGGGTTCGTACAGGTGACCAGGACGGGTTAATACAGGTGACCAGGAAGGATTAGTACAGGTGACCAGGACGGGTTAGTACAGGTGACCAGGACGGGGTAGTACAGGTGACCGGGAAGGGTTAGTACAGGTTACCAGGAAGGGGTAGTACAGGTGACCAGGAAGGGTTATAGTACAGGTGACCGGGACGGGGTAGTACAGG
Source organism: Salvelinus fontinalis (assembly GCF_029448725.1). NCBI lineage: Eukaryota > Metazoa > Chordata > Actinopteri > Salmoniformes > Salmonidae > Salvelinus > Salvelinus fontinalis. The sequence goes on along the minus strand of NW_026600408.1, from coordinate 163,878 downwards.
TGACCAGGAAGGGTTAGTACAGGTGACCAGGAAGGGGTAGTACAGGTGACCAGGAAGGGTTATAGTACAGGTGACCGGGACGGGGTAGTACAGGTGACCAGGAAGGGTTTGTACAGGTGACCAGGACGGGGTAGTACAGGTGACCAGGACGGGGTAGTACAGGTTACCAGGAATGGGGTAGTACAGGTGACCGGGACGGGGTAGTACAGGTGACCGGGACGGGGTAGTACAGGTTACCAGGAAGGGTTATAGTACAGGTGACAGGGACGGGGTAGTACAGGTGGCCAGGACGGGGTAGTACAGGTGACCAGGACGGGTTAGTACAGGTGACCAGGAAGGGTTAGTACAGGTGACCAGGACGGGTTAGTACAGGTGACAAGGACGGGTTCGTACAGGTGACCAGGACGGGTTAATAAAGGTGACCTGGACGGGGTAGTACAGGTGACAAGGACGGGTTCGTACAGGTGACCAGGACGGGTTAATACAGGTGACCAGGAAGGATTAGTACAGGTGACCAGGACGGGTTAGTACAGGTGACCAGGACGGGGTAGTACAGGTGACCAGGACGGGGTAGTACAGCTGACTAGGAAGGGGTAGTACAGGTGACCAGGAAGGGTTAGTACAGGTGACCAGGACGGGGTAGTACAGGTGACCAGGACGGGGTAGTACAGGTGACAAGGACGGGGTAGTACAGGTGACAAGGACGGGGTAGTACAGCTGACTAGGAAGGGTTAGTACAGGTGACCAGGAAGGGTTAGTACAGGTGACCAGGACGGGGTAGTACAGGTGACCAGGACGGGGTAGTACAGCTGACTAGGAAGGGGTAGTACAGGTGACCAGGACGGGGTTCGTACAGGTGACTAGGAAGGGTTAGTACAGGTGACCAGGACGGGGTAGTACAGGTGACCAGGACGGGGTAGTACAGGTGACCAGGAAGGGTTAGTACAGGTGACCAGGACGGGGTAGTACAGGTGACCAGGAAGGGGTAGTACAGGTGACCAGGAAGGGTTAGTACAGGTGACCAGGACGGGGTAGTACAGGTGACCAGGAAGGGGTAGTACAGGTGACTAGGAAGGGGTAGTACAGGTGACCAGGACGGGTTAGTACAGGTGATCAGGAAGGGGTAGTACAGGTGACCAGGAAGGGTTAGTACAGGTGACCAGGAAGGGTTCGTACAGGTGACCAGGAAGGGTTAGTACAGGTGACCAGGAAGGGTTAGTACAGGTGACCAGGAAGGGTTAGTACAGGTGACCAGGAAGGGTTCGTACAGGTGACCAGGAAGGGTTAGTACAGGTGACCAGGAAGGGTTAGTACAGGTGACCAGGAAGGGTTAGTACAGGTGACCAGGAAGGGTTAGTACAGGTGACCAGGAAGGGTTAGTACAGGTGACCAGGAAGGGTTAGTACAGGTGACCAGGAAGGGTTAGTACAGGTGACCAGGACGGGGTAGTACAGGTGACCAGGACGGGGTAGTACAGGTGACCAGGAAGGGGTAGTACAGGTGACCAGGACGGGGTAGTACAGGTGACCAGGACGGGGTAGTACAGGTGACCAGGACGGGTTAGTACAGGTGATCAGGAAGGATTATAGTACAGGTGACCAGGAAGGGTTAGTACAGGTGACCAGGACGGGGTAGTACAGGTGACCAGGAAGGGGTAGTACAGCTGACCAGGAAGGGGTAGTACAGGTGACCAGGAAGGGGTAGTACAGGTGACCAGGAAGGGTTAGTACAGGTGACCAGGAAGGGTTAGTACAGGTGACCAGGACGGGTTAGTACAGGTGACAAGGACGGGTTCGTACAGGTGACCAGGACGGGTTAATAAAGGTGACCAGGACGGGGTAGTACAGGTGACAAGGACGGGTTCGTACAGGTGACCAGGACGGGTTAATACAGGTGACCAGGAAGGATTAGTACAGGTGACCAGGACGGGTTAGTACAGGTGACCAGGACGGGGTAGTACAGGTGACCAGGACGGGGTAGTACAGCTGACTAGGAAGGGGTAGTACAGGTGACCAGGAAGGGTTAGTACAGGTGACCAGGACGGGGTAGTACAGGTGACCAGGACGGGGTAGTACAGGTGACAAGGACGGGGTAGTACAGGTGACAAGGACGGGGTAGTACAGCTGACTAGGAAGGGTTAGTACAGGTGACCAGGAAGGGTTAGTACAGGTGACCAGGACGGGGTAGTACAGGTGACCAGGACGGGGTAGTACAGCTGACTAGGAAGGGGTAGTACAGGTGACCAGGACGGGGTTCGTACAGGTGACTAGGAAGGGTTAGTACAGGTGACCAGGACGGGGTAGTACAGGTGACCAGGACGGGGTAGTACAGGTGACCAGGAAGGGTTAGTACAGGTGACCAGGACGGGGTAGTACAGGTGACCAGGAAGGGGTAGTACAGGTGACCAGGAAGGGTTAGTACAGGTGACCAGGACGGGGTAGTACAGGTGACCAGGAAGGGGTAGTACAGGTGACTAGGAAGGGGTAGTACAGGTGACCAGGAAGGGTTAGTACAGGTGACCAGGAAGGGTTAGTACAGGTGACCAGGAAGGGTTAGTACAGGTGACCAGGAAGGGTTAGTACAGGTGACCAGGAAGGGTTAGTACAGGTGACCAGGAAGGGTTAGTACAGGTGACCAGGACGGGGTAGTACAGGTGACCAGGACGGGGTAGTACAGGTGACCAGGAAGGGGTAGTACAGGTGACCAGGACGGGGTAGTACAGGTGACCAGGACGGGGTAGTACAGGTGACCAGGACGGGTTAGTACAGGTGATCAGGAAGGATTATAGTACAGGTGACCAGGAAGGGTTAGTACAGGTGACCAGGACGGGGATTACAGGTGACCAGGAAGGGGTAGTACAGCTGACCAGGAAGGGGTAGTACAGGTGACCAGGAAGGGGTAGTACAGGTGACCAGGAAGGGTTAGTACAGGTGACCAGGAAGGGTTAGTACAGGTGACCAGGAAGGGTTAGTACAGGTGACCAGGAAGGGTTAGTACAGGTGACCAGGAAGGGTTAGTACAGGTGACCAGGAAGGGTTAGTACAGGTGACCAGGACGGGGTAGTACAGGTGACCAGGACGGGGTAGTACAGGTGACCAGGACGGGGTAGTACAGCTGACTAGGAAGGGTTAGTACAGGTGACCAGGAAGGGTTAGTACAGGTGACCAGGACGGGGTAGTACAGGTGACCAGGACGGGGTAGTAAAGCTGACTAGGAAGGGTTAGTACAGGTGACCAGGACGGGGTAGTACAGGTGACCAGGAAGGGTTAGTACAGGTGACCAGGAAGGGTTAGTACAGGTGACCAGGAAGGGTTAGTACAGGTGACCAGGACGGGGTAGTACAGGTGACCAGGACGGGGTAGTACAGCTGACTAGGAAGGGGTAGTACAGGTGACCAGGAAGGGTTAGTACAGGTGACCAGGACGGGGTAGTACAGGTGACCAGGACGGGGTAGTACAGGTGACAAGGACGGGGTAGTACAGCTGACTAGGAAGGGTTAGTACAGGTGACCAGGAAGGGTTAGTACAGGTGACCAGGACGGGGTAGTACAGGTGACCAGGACGGGGTAGTAAAGCTGACTAGGAAGGGGTAGTACAGGTGACCAGGACGGGGTTCGTACAGGTGACTAGGAAGGGTTAGTACAGGTGACCAGGACCGGGTAGTACAGGTGACCAGGACGGGGTAGTACAGGTGACCAGGAAGGGTTAGTACAGGTGACCAGGACGGGGTAGTACAGGTGACCAGGAAGGGGTAGTACAGGTGACCAGGACGGGGTTCGTACAGGTGACCAGGACGGGGTTTGTACAGGTGACCAGGACGGGGTAGTACAGGTGACCAGGACGGGGTAGTACAGGTGACCAGGACGGGGTAGTACAGGTGACCAGGAAGGGGTAGTACAGGTGACCAGGAAGGGGTAGTACAGGTGACCAGGACGGGGTAGTACAGGTGACCAGGACGGGGTAGTACAGGTGACCAGGAAGGGTTATAGTACAGGTGACCAGGACGGGGTAGTACAGGTGACCAGGACGGGGTAGTACAGGTGACCAGGACGGGGTAGTACAGGTGACCAGGACGGGGTAGTACAGGTTACCAGGAAGGGTTAGTACAGGTGACTAGGAAGGGTTAGTACAGGTGACCAGGACGGGGTAGTACAGGTGACCAGGACGGGGTAGTACAGGTGACCAGGACGGGGTAGTACAGGTGACCAGGACGGGGTAGTACAGGTGACCAGGACGGGTTAGTACAGGTTACCAGGAAGGATTATAGTACAGGTGACCAGGAAGGATTATAGTACAGGTGACCAGGAAGGGGTAGTACAGGTGACCAGGAAGGGGTAGTACAGGTGACCAGGAAGGGGTAGTACAGGTGACCAGGACGGGGTAGTACAGGTGACCAGGACGGGGTAGTACAGGTGACCAGGAAGGGGTAGTACAGGTGACCAGGATGGGGTAGTACAGGTGACCAGGACGGGGTAGTACAGGTGACCAGGACGGGGTAGTACAGGTGACCAGGACGGGGTAGTACAGGTGACCAGGACGGGTTAGTACAGGTGACCAGGACGGGGTAGTACAGGTGACCAGGACAGGGTAGTACAGGTTACCAGGAAGGGTTAGTACAGGTGACCAGGACGGGTTAGTACAGGTGACCAGGACGGGGTAGTACAGGTGACCGGGACGGGGTAGTACAGGTTACCGGGACGGGGTAGTACAGGTTACCAGGAAGGATTATAGTACAGGTTACCGGGACGGGGTAGTACAGGTGACCAGGAAGGGTTATAGTACAGGTGACCAGGAAGGGTTATAGTACAGGTGACCAGGAAGGGTTAGAGTACAGGTTACCAGGAAGGATTATAGTACAGGTGACCAGGACGGGGTAGTACAGGTGACCGGGACGGGGTAGTACAGGTGACCGGGACGGGGTAGTACAGGTGACCGGGACGGGGTAGTACAGGTGACCGGGACGGGGTAGTACAGGTGACCAGGACGGGGTAGTACAGGTGACCGGGACGGGGTAGTACAGGTGACCGGGACGGGGTAGTACAGGTGACCAGGAAGGGTTATAGTACAGGTGACCGGGACGGGGTAGTACAGGTGACCGGGACAGGTTCGTACAGGTGACCAGGACGGGTTAGGGTTAGAGAAAAAAAAGGGTTAGGTTTTGAATATAATTGTGTTTCGTTTCAACTAGTTTGATTTAGGATTAGGGGTTAGGGTTAGGGTTAGGGAGGGTTAGGGTTAGTGTTAGGGTTAGGGTTGGTGTTAGGGTTAGGGAGGGTTAGGGTTGGTGTTAGGGTTAGGTGGGGGGGGGGGTTAGGGTTGTTTGGGGTTGGGGTTTGGTTTCTAGTTTTGAGTCGGTTGATCCACTTCCATCTCTGACACGTGGAAACCGGAGGGGGGAATGGGGTGTTAGGGTTAGGGTTAGGGGCCAGCGGCAACCTGGAGCTCTCTGATTGGCCTGCCATGGCTCCTGACCAATCAGTGAGGAACGTGGAGGTGATTGAGTCGGTGAAGGAATGGGAAGACTGGAAAGTCCAAGCTGTCCAAGTCATCAGATGATAAATCTGAGGAGAGATTAAATAGCATTAATACAACAAAAATAATTCTAAACACACCTTTAGTTTACAAAGTTAAACAGATGTATTTTTTCTTCAGTAACCTCATTGCCAAAAGGTACTTGTTAAAATACAAATACACCATGACAGCGCAATACACAAGGGGTGGAACAGTGGAAAAGGTACCCACAGGACAAACAGAATAAAATAGCACAAAACATTTCAGGGAAATTCTTGAAAATCTGTTGAAGTTACATAAAAACACTTTTCTGACAATTAGAGGAGTTTAGAAAAAAGTAACAATGCATATAAACAAAAAGCATTTATTTTTTGACTAAAAACATGCAAATAGTATAAGTATATATATATATATATATAAGTACAAATGGCTTTAGAGTTCCAGAGCAGTGAAAACAATAGAAAACCAGCTAGTGGTCAGAGAAAACAGATCTGTAAATAAGTACGAATGAAAAGCAGTACATCCAAAACGACCCATTTGAAACTGAGCCGCAATCTTTGATTGATGGGATTGTGATGATACCGATAAATGAATCGTGCACACAATTATTCATTTCATTTTTTATCAGGAATCCAATTTGATGTGTATGAAATAGTTTGGTGAAATATGCATAAAAGGAGAGTAATTACCCATAATTCTGCACCTGTGGATAGTTGATCATCCTGATTTAGTGACAGCAAAGAACATTTATGGATCTACTGGGATTTTTAAAAGAGACTAACTTTCTGTTTTGTCTGCTCTTGCACTCAAGAGATAAGTATAGATGTGTTCATATTTTTGCATATAGTCATGTTATTTGGATGAATATATTTGCAATTTTGACGGTATAATATATTTTTTATTCGTGTTTTTATGTGTTTCAAAGACAACTACATTTGCAAAATGCATTTACTGTTTTTCCAAAGTTGTGTGTCTTGTGGACTCTGTTTTGAAAATCGACAACATTGTTCCAGAGAACTGCTTGTAGGTGATTGAGAGAAACGAATACATACAGACAGTAGCTTGTGAGACAGTCCATGTTACCAGTACATGGCTTGAGCACATTTCATAGTTTATTCTGTATAGTCTTCTACTGTATATATTTCCAATCATAACAAAAACATGTTTTAACTACTTTATTACTTAGCTATTTGTGTATATTTTTGATCGTGGCTATTGATTGCACTGTTGAGGAAAGTTTGCGAGTAAGCGTTTCACTGTGCCCTGTATCCCGTGAAGAAAAATGTTTGAATAGAAGATGAACGCAGCCGGTTCACAGCGCCTGTCGTAGTCAATATAACGGTGAGCGATTTAACCAGCGCTATCTAGCCATCACTGACATTGAACTGAAGTTGCTCAAAGTGAAAATACAATATAGACCAACGAAGCAACTCCGTTGACTCTGTCTGATTTCTGTTTACAGCGGCAGGGGGTGCACCGTTCCTGGAGGTACTGCAATACCAGGTCGATGCGTGGAGTGGACGGAGCAAGCCCCTATTCCATCTCCCTGTTCCAAAAATCAATTTAATATATGGTCCCCAGATAGGGGACGTATCAGATATTAAACTGATAAGAACAGATACTACACTTGATCTTAGCCAAAAGGCCGAGAAGCGATACCCACAATGGTTTCGGGAGGAAGTGGCCGTTCTCCGACACGTCAAATTCGACAGCGGACACACCAAAATGAGCTCTGTATGCTTTTCTTTTTTTACCACGAAAAGGACAACGCTTGAAATAAAAGGTGGCATGGATTGGGAGTTGATCAACGTCAGGAATGACCACGTTCGACTGTTACACATTTGTAGGTTCTAATGCCACGTGGTCTTCGCCCTCCAATCAGAAATGAGAGGAAGCTTTGTTAAATTAACACCAGATCAACAGCTACATTGGAATAATAATATATTACGGGTGGGGGGGAACAATTTGGAGATAATAATATTGACATAACATTTGATCTTGTATCAAATATATCCGGTAGCGCTGCTGCAACAACTGAACTGAAGCAATTGTCCACTTGGTGGCGCCAGAGTTCCACCGACCGTCGCTTTTTCCTGGCTGTCCTGTGTGGTACAGCAAGCTGCATTTCAATGTTGAACCACTTGACTTCAATACATCGTCTACGAAAATAATGTGAACAATAAAAATAGCCTGTCTTTTTTGTATCTCAAATTGACTGGCCATCTCGGCGGAAAAATATGATTTGACATTTGTTAGTTTAGATTTGTTTGTTTATTATCATATATTTTTAGTTGTAAAAGTAATATAAATACAACACATTTTATATGATCAGATATTTTTAAACACGACACATTGAATTATGAAACAATTACACATTGAACAATTACATTTGATTTATTTTCTTTTTAACTAGTAAACCTACACATTCTGAACAATTGTAATTTGAAGCAGTGTATTGCTAGTTAACATGCTACCTAACTGATCAACAATTATAGGTACAAGCTAATAACAAGGTATATATGCTTTATTATTGAACAAGCAACTTCACTCCAATAATGATGTGTGCGCTAGGCATCTCTCTCCAGGTTGTTGTGCTGCTCGGCTGGCGAGCTGCTCAATGGTTTCCTCCAGATATTGCCACTGTTTTCGCACACACTGCAGTACACACTGCCACCCACCATCAGCTGTGTGTCTCCGCCAGTTCCAGAAAGTCCACTCCTTGCATACGTACTGTAAATATGATGAATCATAGATCGGCAAGGAAATCCTCTTCATCTTCACTGTCCAACTGCATATTGTCACGGAGCTGGAACCAGCAGTAGAGGATGGAGTGGCCTTAAAGCTGTATGCTGCTGTGGTGCCAAACTGCTGCAGAACTTCACCTGGTAGTTTATGCCGGTAACAGGTATCACCAGCCAGCTTCAGTCCATACCGCACCAGGAGTATGGAGCTGAGAGCGTGCAGTGACATTCTATTTCTTAACTTTGACTTGACCACAGTCATTTGGCTGAACAGCCGTTCAACCTCCGCATTTGAGCGTGGCAAGGAGAGGGCAGCGAGTGCAGCTTTGCACAGTTCTTCAAATGGATTTGACCTGGAAGAGTCCGTGTAGTTATTGACTCCACTCCAAAACTTCACTGTATTTTCAGTTGAGTCCCACCTAAACAGATGGATGTTTCTCCATTGGGAAACAATTTGATCAATTGTTTGGGGCTGGTATCCCAGTAGCTCAACTACTTGAATCATTTTGGTGATGCCTTTATTGTGCTTTAGCGTTTCCTTAACACCTGAACGAGGCCATGTGTCTCAAAGCTTCTAGGTGGTCTGGGAGCCTTGCTTGGAGCTCCTTGCTTAAAGCAACAATGTAGTTCAAATCAAATCAAATTGTATTACATTTTACAGTATATACACATACGAGATGAGTAATGTAGGGTATATAAACATAAAGTGGCATAGTTTAAAGTGGCTAGTGATACATGTATTACATAAAGACGGCAAGATGCAGTAGATGATATAGAGTACAGTATATGCATATACATATGAGATGAGTAATGTAGGGTATGTAAACATTATATTAAGTGGCTAGTGATACATTATTACATACATTTCTATCAATTCCCATTATTAAAGTGGCTGGAGTTGAGTCAGTATGTTGGCAGCAACAGATAGAAGCTGTTTTTCAGTCTCTCGGTCCCTGCTTTGATGCACCTGTACTGACCTCTCCTTCTGGATGATAGAGGGGTGAACAGGTAGTGATGCACCTGTACTGACCTCGCCTTCTGGATGATAGCGGGGTGAACAGGCAGTGGCTCAGGTGGTTGTTGTCCTTGATGATCTTTATGGCTTTCCTGTGACATCGGGTGGTGTAGGTGTCCTGGAGGGAAGGTTGATGCACCGTATCCCAATGACCTTTTTGTCCTCTGGCGCAAGACTGAGTTGGTACACCGTGCTCTCTAAAAGGTACCCAAGGTATGGTGATGGACTGAGATGTCCATCAATGGCATCCTTCAGGACATCCATTTTTTTGCCATAGGGTTGACTACTCTGCTGCAAATTGATGTTAAGAGGTGTACCAGATTGTCCAAAAGCTTGACCGGATCTGTTTGCTCCGCCTCAAATGACTTCACTGCAACTTGTACGTCGGACAGGATTGATTTCAAGAATGTCAGGTAGACATAGTTGGTCTTGTCCCCACATTGTAGCCTGTACATTTAATATTTGCTGCTTTGGCAGCAGCTACTCTTCTTGGGGTCCAGCAAAATTAAGGCAGTTTATACAATTGTAAAACATTACAATACATTCACAGATTTAACAACACACTGTGTGCCCTCAGGCCCCTACTCCACCACTACCAGGGTGGGTATAATTTGTGGAATGTTCCAACAGGAATCTGTTCCAAAAACTTCATAAATAACAAGGTTGCCAACAAACAACACATACAAAGTTGTATAGTGGCAGAATAAGATAGTGGACTACTTCATCAAGTTTTTCACTCACCACGTTCATTCAGTTTATTGGGGCGGCAGGAGAGTAGCCTAGTGGTTAGAGCGTTGGACTAGGAACCTGAAAGGAGAGTTTACTGTCTAGCCAGACAACTAGATATTTGTAGTTGTCCACATCATTTAAGTCAGACCCGTCCAGAGTAGTGATGCTAGTCAGGCGGGCGGGTGCGGGAAGCGAACGGTTGAAAAGCATGCATTTAGTTTTACTAGCGTTTAAGAGCAGTTGGAGGCCACGGAAGGAGGGTTGTATGGCATTGAAGCTCGTTTGGAGGTTTGTTAATGCAACCGCTGTGTTAGATTTTTTTTAAAATAACTTTACTACAACATACAGTATGCATTATTGTGAGACAGCGCTCACATATTCTCCGCTGTGTTGGAGCCAACATATTCCACAGAAATACGAAATAACATCATAAATATTCTCCTACTTTTGTTGATCTTCCATCAGAATGTTGTGCAAGGAGTCCTAGGTCCAGAATAAATCGTTGTTTGGTTTTAGAATGTCCATTTCTTCTGTCGAATTAGCAACTTTGGCTAGCCATGTGGAGGGCACATGTCCAAAAATGGTTAGCGCACGGAACGAAAAATTCCAAAATTCCCAATAAACGTTGAATAAACTGGTCAAACTCGGTTGAAAATCCTACTTTATGATGCTCTTCTCATATGTATCCAAGAAAATGAGAGCCGGAGCAATTCGTAGTGTATACCGAACGCTTTTCAGAAGACAATGTGAGGTTCCCCGGCGCGCAGCTGAATGCTGACGATAGGGCGGACCTGTCACTCCAAAAGCTCTTATTCGGCCTCACATCAAGCTAGACACCCCATTCAACCTTCCACTGCCTGTTGACATCTAGTGGAAGGCGTATGAAGTGCATACAGATCCATAAATAAAAGCCAGTTGAATAGGCAGACCCTGACACAGAGCCTCATTTTCAGAATTTTCACTTCCTGTATGGAAGTTTGCTGCCAAATGAGTTCTGTTTTACTCACAGATATAATTCAAACAGTTTTAGAAACTTCAGAGTGTTTTCTATCCAATAGTAATAATAATATGCATATTGTATGATCTAGAACAGAGTACGAGGCCGTTTAATTTGGGCACGATTTTTTCCAAAGTGAAAACAGCGCCCCCCTATTAAGAAGAAGTTTTAACACAGTGTCCAAAGAAGGGCCAGATGTATACAGAATGGTGTCGTCTGCCGTTCTGTCCCTGAACAAGGCGTGGCCAGGCACGACTTCAACACCATCATTAAGTTTGCAGACGACATAACAGTGGTAGGCCTGATCACCGACAACGACGAGACAGCCTATAGGGAGGAGGTCAGAGACCTGGCCGGGTGGTGCCAGAATAACAACCTATCCCTCAACGTAACCGAGACTACGGAGATGATTGTGGACTACAGGAAAAGGAGCACCGAGCACGCCCCCATTCTCATCGACGGAGCTGTAAGAGCAGGTTGAGAGCTTCAAGTTCCTTGGTGTCCACATCAACAACCAACTAGAATGGTCTAAACACACCAAGACAGTCGTGAAGAGGGCACAACAAAGACTATTCCCCCTCAGGAAACGAAAAAGATTTGTCATGGGTCCTGAGATCCTCAAAAGGTTCTACAACTGCAACATCGAGAGCATCCTGACCGGTTGCATCACTTCCTTGCTACGGCGATTGCTCGGCCTCCGACCGCAAGGCACTACAGAGGGCAGTGTGTACGGGCCAGTACATCACCGGGGCAAAGCTGCCTGCCTGCCATCCAGGACCTCTATACCAGGCGGTGTCAGTGGAAGGCCCTAAAAATTGTCAAAGACTCCAGCCACCCCAGTCATAGCCTGTTCTCTCTGATACCACGCGCCAAGTCTAGGTACAAGAGGCTTCTAAACAGCTTCTACCCCCAAGCCGTAAGAGTCCTGAACATCTAGTCAAATGGCTACCCAGACTATTTGCAGTGCCCCCCCCCCCCCCCCCCCCCAATCTTTACAACACTGCTACGCTCATCTATGCAGTCACTTTAACAACTCTACCTACATGTACATATTACCTCAACTAACCGGTGCCCCCACACATTGACTATCGGTACCTCCCTGTATATAGTCTCACTATTGTTATTTTACTACTGCTCTTTAATGACTTGTTACTTTTATCTCTTATTCTTATCTGTATGTTTTTTTAAACTGCATTGTTGGTTAGGGGCTCGTAAGTAAGCATTTCAATCAATCAATCAATCAATCAAGTTTATTTTATATAGCCCTTCGTACATCAGCTAATATCTCGAAGTGCTGTACAGAAACCCAGCCTAAAACCCCAAACAGCAAGCAATGCAGGTGTAGAAGCACGGTGGCTAGGAAAAACTCCCTAGAAAGGCCAAAACCTAGGAAGAAACCTAGAGAGGAACCAGGCTATGAGGGGTGGCCAGTCCTCTTCTGGCTGTGCCGGGTGGAGATTATAACAGAACATGGCCAAGATGTTCAAAATGTTCATAAATGACAAGCATGGTCAAATAATAATCAGGAATAAATGTCAGTTGGCTTTTCATAGCCGATCATTAAGAGTTGAAAACAGCAGGTCTGGGACAGGTAGGGGTTCCATAACTGCAGGCAGAACAGTTGAAACTGGAACAGCAGCAAGGCCAGGTGGACTGGGGACAGCAAGGAGTCATCATGCCCAGTAGTCCTGACGTATGGTCCTAGGGCTCAGGTCCTCCGAGAGAGAGAAAGAAAGAGAGAAGGAGAGAATTAGAGAGAGCATACTTAAATTCACACAGGACACTGGATAAGAAAGGAGAAGTACTCCAGATATAACCAACTGGCCCTAGCCCCCCGACACAAACTACTGCAGCATAAATACTGGAGGCTGAGACAGGAGGGGTCAGGAGACACTGTGGCCCCATCCGATGATACCCCCGGACAGGGCCAAACAGGAAGGATATAACCCCACCCGCTTTGCCAAAGCACAGCCCCCGCACCACTAGAGGGATATCTTCAACCACCAACTTACAATCCTGAGACAAGGCCGAGTATAGCCCACAAAGATCTCCACCACAGCACAAACCAAGGGGGGGGCGCCAACCCAGACAGGAAGATCACGTCAGTAACTCAACCCACTCAAGTGACGCACCCCTCCTAGGGACGGCATGAAAGAGCACCAGTAAGCCAGTGACTCAGCCCCTGTAATAGGGTTAGAGGTAGAGAATCCCAGTGGAGGGGAACCGGCCAGGCAGAGACAGCAAGGGCGGTTCGTTGCTCCAGAGCCTTTCCGTTCACCTTCACACTCCTGGGCCAGACTACACTCAATCATATGACCTACTGAAGAGATAAGTCTTCAGTAAAGACTTACAGGTTGAGACCGAGTCTGCGTCTCTCACATGGGTAGGCAGGCCATTCCATAAAAATGGAGATCTATAGGAGAAAGCCCTGCCTCCAGCTGTTTGCTTAGAAATTCTAGGGACAATTAGGAGGCCTGCGTCTTGTGACCGTAGCGTACGTGTAGGTATGTACGGCAGGACCAACTCGGAAAGATAGGTAGGAGCAAGCCCATGTAACGCTTTATAGTTTAACAGTAAAACCTTGAAATCAGCCCTTGCCTTAACAGGAAGCCAGTGTAGGGAAGCTAGCACTGGAGTAATATGATCAAATTTCTTGGTTCTAGTCAGGATTCTAGCAGCCGTATTTAGCACTAACTGAAGTTTATTTAGTGCTTTATCCGGGTAGCCGGAAAGTAGAGCATTGCAGTAGTCTAGCCTAGAAGTAACAAATGCATGGATGAATTTTTCTGCATCATTTTTGGACAGAAAATGTCGGATTTTTGCAATGTTACGTAGATGGAAAAAAGCTGTCCTTGAAACAGTCTTGATATGTTCGTCAAAAGAGAGATCAGGGTCAAGAGTAACGCAGAGGTCCTTCACAGTTTTATTTGAGACGACTTTACAACCATCAAGATTAATTGTCAGATTTAACAGAAGATCTCTTTGTTTCTTGGGACCTAGAACAAGCATCTCTGTTTTGTCCGAGTTTAAAAGTAGAACGTTTTCAGCCATCCACTTCCTTATGTCTGAAACACAGGCCTCTAGCGAGGGCAATTTTGGGGCTTCGCCATGTTTCATTGAAATGTACAGCTGTGTGTCATCCGCATAGCAGTGAAAGTTAACATTATGATTCCATCCTACAAGACAACACACGCTCACAGAACCAGATGGTACCAGACAAGATTCCATCCTACAAGACAACACACCCTCACAGAACCAGATGGTGAAAGACAAGATTCCAGCCTACAAGACAACACACGCTCACAGAACCAGATGGTGCCAGACAAGATTCCAGCCTACAAGACAACACACGCTGACAGAACCAGATGGTGAAAGACAAGATTCCAGCCTACAAGACAACACGCTCACAGAACCAGATGGTGAAAGACAAGATTCCAGCCTACAAGACACCACACGCTCACAGAACCAGATGGTGAAAGACAAGATTCCAGCCTACAAGACAACACACGCTCACAGAACCAGATGGTGCCAGACAAGATTCCAGCCTACAAGACAACACACGCTCACAGAACCAGATGGTGAAAGACAAGATTCCAGCCTACAAGACAACACGCTCACAGAACCAGATGGTGAAAGACAAGATTCCAGCCTACAAGACAACACACGCTCACAGAACCAGATGGTGAAAGACAAGATTCCAGCCTACAAGACAACACGCTCACAGAACCAGAGGGTGAAAGACAAGATTCCAGCCTACAAGACAACACACTCACAGAACCAGAGGGTGAAAGACAAGATTCCAGCCTACAAGACAACACACGCTGACAGAACCAGATGGTACCAGACAAGATTCCATCCTACAAGACAACACACTCACAGAACCAGATGGTGAAAGACAAGATTCCAGCCTACAAGACAACATGCGGTGGTCAAGCTGTAAGTCTGGACGAACTGTTGAATGCAGAGGATGCAATCATTCGCTTCACCCAAAGACAAAGATTTTCCCGAGGAGATCTTGACTTTGACAATGACTCCATCTACAGTCAAGAACGGTAGTAGCACTTTTAAGTCTTATCCCGTGTTGGTGGACGGAGTTCTCAGAGTGGGAGGACGGCTATATGAGGCAGCGATGCCTGAAGAAGTCAAACACCCTGTCATTCTCTCTCAAGGCCTTCACATATCTACACTCATCCTCCACCACATACATCAACAAACAGGACGTGGTGGAAGGAATCACATGCTCTCACTTCTCCGTCAAAAGGTATTGGATCATCAATGTCAACTAAAAAGCAAGGAAGATCACGTCAGTGTGTTGTGAGCAGAAGGCAAAGAGGCCAGATTGGTGAGCAGAAGGCAAAGAGGCCAGATTGGTAAACAGAAGGCAAAGAGGCCAGATTGGTGAGCAGAAGGCAAAGAGGCCAGATTGGTGAGCAGAAGGCAGAGGCCAGATTGGTAAGCAGAAGGCAAAGAGGCCAGATGGGTAAGCAGAAGGCAAAGAGGCCAGATTGGTGAGCTGAAGGCAAAGAGGCCAGATGGGTAAGCAGAAGGCAAAGAGGCCAGATGGGTAAGCAGAAGGCAAAGAGGCCAGATGGGTAAGCAGAAGGCAAAGAGGCCAGATTGGTGAGCTGAAGGCAAAGAGGCCAGATTGGTGAGCTGAAGATGGCAGATATGCTACTTGAAAGGATCCTCCCTGACATCCCACCATTTATCAATGTAGCTGTGGATTACTTCAGATATCAGGAAAGGAAGAGGAAATGTTAAAAGATATGGAGTGATATTTACTGTCCACTAGAACAATACACATTGAAATGTTAAAAGATATGGAGTGATATTTACTGTCCACTAGAACAATACACATTGAAATGTTAAAAGATATGGAGTGATATTTACTGTTCACTAGAACAATACACATTGAAATTGCTTACTCGTGTATCAACGCCATAAGAAGATTTATGTGCAGAAGAGGACAACACGTAAGATCTGATCCTGGGGCTAACTTCGTTGGTTCTGAGAGAGAACTCAGAGAAGCTCTATTTGCTTTGATGGACCCATTTTGGCCTGTTTATGTGTTGTGTATATGTTGTCTGTCAAGAGTTACTTTGACTTGTTTTGTACACTAGAGGCACTATATGTTGGGGTCATGGGTCACTAGTAACGTATGTGTATATAGCTAGTACAGGTGACCGGGACGGGGTAGTACAGGTGACCAGGACGGGGTAGTACAGGTGACCAGGACGGGGTAGTACAGGTGACCAGGACGGGGTAGTACAGGTGACCGGGACGGGGTAGTACAGGTGACCAGGACGGGTTAGTACAGGTGACCAGGACGGGTTAGTACAGGTGACCAGGACGGGGTAGTACAGGTGACCAGGACGGGTTAGTACAGGTGACCAGGACGGGGTAGTACAGGTGACCAGGACGGGGTAGTACAGGTGACCAGGACGGGGTAGTACAGGTGACCAGGACGGGGTAGTACAGGTGACCAGGACGGGGTAGTACAGGTGACCAGGACGGGGTAGTACAGGTGACCAGGACGGGGTAGTACAGGTGACCGGGACGGGGTAGTACAGGTGACCGGGACGGGGTAGTACAGGTGACCGGGACGGGTTAGTACAGGTGACCGGGACGGGGTAGTACAGGTGACCGGGACGGGGTAGTACAGGTGACCGGGAAGGGTTAGTACAGGTGACCGGGAAGGGGTAGTACAGGTGACCGGGACGGGGTAGTACAGGTGACCGGGACGGGGTAGTACAGGTGACCGGGACGGGTTAGTACAGGTGACCGGGAAGGGGTAGTACAGGTGACCGGGACGGGTTAGTACAGGTGACCGGGACGGGTTAGTACAGGTGACCGGGACGGGGTAGTACAGGTGACCGGGACGGGTTAGTACAGGTGACCGGGACGGGTTAGTACAGGTGACCGGGACGGGGTAGTACAGGTGACCGGGACGGGTTAGTACAGGTGACCGGGAAGGGTTAGTACAGGTGACCGGGACGGGTTCGTACAGGTGACCGGGACGGGTTCGTACAGGTGACCAGGAAGGGTTCGTACAGGTGACCGGGACGGGGTAGTACAGGTGACCGGGACGGGGTAGTACAGGTGACCGGGAAGGGGTAGTACAGGTGACCGGGATGGGTTCGTACAGGTAACCGGGACGGGTTCGTACAGGTGACCGGGACGGGTTCGTACAGGTGACCGGGAAGGGTTATAGTACAGGTGACCGGGAAGGGTTATAGTACAGGTGACCGGGACGGGTTCGTACAGGTGACCGGGACGGGGTAGTACAGGTGACCGGGACGGGGTAGTACAGGTGACCGGGACGGGGTAGTACAGGTGACCGGGACGGGGTAGTACAGGTGACCGGGACGGGGTAGTACAGGTGACCGGGACGGGTTCGTACAGGTGACCGGGACGGGGTAGTACAGGTGACCGGGAAGGGTTAGTACAGGTGACCAGGACGGGGTAGTACAGGTGACCGGGACGGGGTAGTACAGGTGACCGGGACGGGTTAGTACAGGTGACCGGGACGGGGTAGTACAGGTGACCGGGACGGGTTCGTACAGGTGACCGGGAAGGGTTATAGTACAGGTGACCGGGAAGGGTTATAGTACAGGTGACCGGGACGGGTTCGTACAGGTGACCGGGACGGGGTAGTACAGGTGACCGGGACGGGGTAGTACAGGTGACCGGGACGGGGTAGTACAGGTGACCGGGACGGGGTAGTACAGGTGACCGGGACGGGGTAGTACAGGTGACCGGGACGGGTTCGTACAGGTGACCGGGACGGGGTAGTACAGGTGACCGGGAAGGGTTAGTACAGGTGACCAGGACGGGGTAGTACAGGTGACCGGGACGGGGTAGTACAGGTGACCGGGACGGGTTAGTACAGGTGACCGGGACGGGGTAGTACAGGTGACCGGGACAGGGTAGTACAGGTGACCGGGACGGGATAGTACAGGTGACCAGGAAGGGTTATAGTACAGGTGACCAGGACGGGTTCGTACAGGTGACCGGGACGGGGTAGTACAGGTGACCGGGACGGGGTAGTACAGGTGACCGGGACGGGGTAGTACAGGTGACCGGGACGGGGTAGTACAGGTGACCAGGAAGGGGTAGTACAGGTGACCAGGAAGGGTTAGTACAGGTGACCAGGACGGGGTAGTACAGGTGACCGGGACAGGGTAGTACAGGTGACCAGGAAGGGTTATAGTACAGGTGACCAGGAAGGGTTATAGTACAGGTGACCAGGACGGGTTCGTACAGGTGACCGGGACGGGTTCGTACAGGTGACCGGGACGGGGTAGTACAGGTGACCGGGACGGGGTAGTACAGGTGACCGGGACGGGGTAGTACAGGTGACCGGGACGGGGTAGTACAGGTGACCGGGACGGGGTAGTACAGGTGACCGGGACGGGGTAGTACAGGTGACCGGGACGGGGTAGTACAGGTGACCGGGACGGGTTCGTACAGGTGACCGGGACGGGGTAGTACAGGTGACCAGGAAGGGTTAGTACAGGTGACCGGGACGGGGTAGTACAGGTGACCGGGACGGGGTAGTACAGGTGACCAGGACAGGTTCGTACAGGTGACCGGGACGGGGTAGTTCAGGTGACCGGGACGGGTTCGTACAGGTGACCAGGACGGGGTAGTACAGGTGACCAGGAAGGGTTAGTACAGGTGACCAGGACGGGGTAGTACAGGTGACCGGGACGGGTTCGTACAGGTGACCAGGAAGGGTTAGTACAGGTGACCAGGAAGGGTTAGTACAGGTGACCAGGACGGGGTAGTACAGGTGACCGGGACAGGGTAGTACAGGTGACCGGGACGGGGTAGTACAGGTGACCAGGAAGGGTTATAGTACAGGTGACCAGGACGGGTTCGTACAGGTGACCGGGACGGGGTAGTACAGGTGACCGGGACGGGGTAGTACAGGTGACCGGGACGGGGTAGTACAGGTGACCGGGACGGGGTAGTACAGGTGACCGGGACGGGGTAGTACAGGTGACCAGGACGGGTTCGTACAGGTGACCAGGACGGGTTAGGGTTAGAGAAAAAAAAGGGTTAGGTTTTGAATATAAATGTGTTTCGTTTCAACTAGTTTGATTTAGGGTTAGGGTTAGGGAGGGTTGGGGTTAGGGTTTAGGGAGGGTTGGGGTTAGGGTTAGGGGGGGGGGTTAGGGTTGTTTGGGGTTAGGGTTGGGGGGGGTTAGGGTTGTTTGGGGTTGGGGTTAGGGTTGTTTGGGGTTAGGGTTAGGGTTAGAGAAAAAAAAGGGTTAGGTTTTGAATATAATTGTGTTTCGTTTCAGCTAGTTTGATTTAGGGTTAGGGAGGGTTGTTGTTAGGGTTTGGTTTCTAGTTTTGAGGCGGTTGATCCACTTCCATCTCTGACACGTGGAAACCGGAGGGGGGAAGGGAGGGGGTGCACTCCACTCATATGCGCGTGGGCCGGAGGGTTAGGGTTAGGGGCCAGCGGCTACCTGGAGCTCTCTGATTGGCCTGCCATGGCTCCTGACCAATCAGTGAGGAACGTGGAGGTGATTGAGTCGGTGAAGGAATGGGAAGACTGGAAAGTCCAAGCTGTCCAAGTCATCAGATGATAAGTCTGAGGAGAGATTAAATAGCATTAATACAACAAAAATAATTCTAAACACACCTTTAGTTTACAAAGTTAAACAGATGTATTTTTTCTTCAGTAACCTCATTGCGGGTCTGTCAGTCATGACAGATTTGACGAATATCCACTACGTTAGATCAGATTTGTTGAATGTGCACCAATCCGGCGCCCTATCCCCCCCCTGGTCTACGTTCCATTGACCTCTTTACCGCATCTATAGGACTACCCTGCCAAAAGGTACTTGTTAAAATACAAATACACCATGACAGCGCAATACACAAGGGGTGGAACAGTGGAAAAGGTACCCACAGGACAAACAGAATAAAATAGCACAAAACATTTCAGGGAAATTCTTGAAAATCTGTTGAAGTTACATAAAAACACTTTTCTGACAATTAGAGGAGTTTAGAAAAAAGTAACAATGCATATAAACAAAAAGCATTTCTTTTTTGACTAAAAACATGCAAATAGTATAAGTATATATATATATATATAAGTACAAATGGCTTTAGAGTTCCAGAGCAGTGAAAACAATAGAAAACCAGCTAGTGGTCAGAGAAAACAGATCTGTAAATAAGTACAAATGAAAAGCAGGACATCCAAAACGACCCATTTGAAACTGAGCCGCAATCTGTGATTGATGGGATTGTGACGATACCGATAAATGAATCGTGCACACAATTATTCATTTCATTTATTTTATCAGGAATCCAATTTGATGTGTATGAAATAGTTTGGTGAAATATGCATAAAAGGAGAGTAATTGCCCATAATTCAGCACCTGTGGATAGGTGATCATCCTGATTTAGTGACTGCAAAGAACATTTATGGATCTACTGGGATTTTTAAAAGACACTAACTTTCTGTTTTGTCTGCTCTTGCACTCAAGAGATAAGTATAGACGTGTTCATATTTTTGCATATAGTCGTGTTATTTGGATGAATATATTTGCAATTTTGACGGTATAATATATTTTTATGTGTTTCAAAGACAACTACATTTTCAAAATGCATTTACTGTTTTTCCAAAGTTGTGTGTGTCTTGTGGACTCTGTTTTGAAAATCGACAACATTGTTCCAGAGAACTGCTTGTAGGTGATTGAGAGAAACGAATACATACAGGCAGTTGCTTGTGAGACAGTCCATGTTACCAGTACACGGCTTGAGCACATTTCATAGTTTATTCTGTATAGTCTTCTACTGTATATATTTACAATCATAACAAAAACATGTTTGAACTACTTTATTACTTAGCTATTTGTGTATATTTTTGATCGTGGCTATTGATTGCACTGTTGAGGAAAGTTTGCAAGTAAGCATTTCACTGTGCCCTGTATCCCGTGAAGAAAAATGTTTGAATAGAAGATGAACGCAGCCCGTTCACAGCGGCTATCGTAGTCAATATAACGGTGAGCGATTTAACCAGCGCTATCTAGCCATCACTGACATTGAACTGAAGTTGCTCAAAGTGAAAATACAATATAGACCAACGAAGCAACTCCGCTGACTCTGATTTCTGTTTACAGCGGAAGGGGTTGCACCGTTCCTGGAGGTACTGCAATACCAGGTCGATGCGTGGAGTGGACGGAGCAAGCCCCTATTCCATCTCCCTGTTCCAAAAATCAATTTAATATATGGTCCCCAGATAGGGGACGTATCAGATATTAAACTGATAAGAACAGATACTACACTTGATCTTAGCCAAAAGGCCGAGAAGCGATACCCACAATGGTTTCGGGAGGAAGTGGCCGTTCTCCGACACGTCAAATTCGACAGCGGACACACCAAAATGAGCTCTGTATGCTTTTCTTTTTTTACCACGAAAAGGACAACGCTTGAAATAAAAGGTGGCATGGATTGGGAGTTGATCAACGTCAGGAATGACCACGTTCGACTGTTACACATTTGTAGGTTCTAATGCCACGTGGTCTTCGCCCTCCAATCAGAAATGAGAGGAAGCTTTGTTAAATTAACACCAGATCAACAGCTACATTGGAATAATAATATATTACGGGTGGGGGGGAACAATTTGGAGATAATAATATTGACATAACATTTGATCTTGTATCAAATATATCCGGTAGCGCTGCTGCCACAACTGAACTGAAGCAATTGTCCACTTGGTGGCGCCAGAGTTCCACCGACCGTCGCTTTTTCCTGGCTGTCCTGTGTGGTACAGCAAGCTGCATTTCAATGTTGAACCACTTGACTTCAATACATCGCCTACGAAAATAATGTGAACAATAAAAGTAGCCTATGCATTTTTTTCCCTTGTAGAGCGTTGTATGATAAGGCCTTTGTGAAGAAGCCTTCATAAAGTTGCCCTCCTAAATTACTAGAGGACACACTTCAAAGATGTCCATCCATAGCACTGGACTGCAGTGAGAGCGTAGCACTGGACTGCAGTGAGAGCGTAGCACTGGACTGCAGTGAGAGCGTAGCACTGGACTGCAGTGAGAGCGTAGCACTGGACTGCAGTGAGAGCGTAGCACTGGACTGCAGTGAGAGCGTAGCACTGGACTGCAGTGAGAGCGTAGCACTGGACTGCAGTGAGAGCGTAGCACTGGACTGCAGTGAGAGCGTAGCACTGGACTGCAGTGAGAGCATAGCACTGGACTGCAGTGAGAGCGAGGCCAGAGCGGCTGTGGACCTGGCTGCAGTGAGAGCGAGGCCAGAGCGGCTGTGGTCCTGGCTGCAGTGAGAGCGAGGCCAGAGCGGCTGTGGTCCTGGCTGCAGTGAGAGCGAGGCCAGAGCGGCTGTGGACCTGGCTGCAGTGAGAGCGAGGCCAGAGCGGCTGTGGACCTGGCTGCCTAAATGTTTCCTCCTCATAATAAACATGCCACTTTTGAGGCTTACTTTTACAATTAGGCTTACTCAGTCACTACTATCACCCCTATCAAAAGGAACAAGGTATTTTTACCTCTAGATTTTATATTTTATTATGAATTAAGTTTTTATAGACATTTACCAAAACCTATTACTGTGTTGATAATTAATTTGAAATAATGATCGTGCTTTTAATATATTTAAGATAACATTAAATATGTATAAGGAGGGATTGAATTTGGACTTCAGAGACATCAGGGGTTCAAACTGTAGAACCCAGTTCCTACATTTTAATAAAAAATGATTTGATCAAACAAAACTAGGCTACATTTTATCTCTGAGGCCATCAGGATGACATCAAGGTATTTTTATTATCACGTTTGGTAAAGGTTTTATGTGCTAATTTTGTGTCAACCGGGAGAGTGAAGAACATCATGAACTATTTTACAAGTCACATAGTTAGAGATTTTAGGTTTGTACAGTATATAATCTCGTCAAGGTAAGGCTAAATGTAATGATAATCCGTTTTCTACATGTCTACCAAGGCCGTAGCCATGGAGTCAACATTAGGGGGGACCAAATCTGCCGGGGAATAACCCCCCCTCAGAAAAAAATCTAAATTTGAAAACGAATTTCCTGCCGTTCAAAAATAAAATTCACAAACACATGGGATGAACTTTTTACTTAATTGTTATTTTTTACAATAATGTTTAATAGTGTATTGCTCTGTTTTTTGTTTTTCCCCTCTTCTTGTTTCATGCTATGTAATGGCAGAGATGAGGGATGAATAAAGTACAACCATACACATCACGGTATAAACAGAAATATCTGCATTGTTATATGAAGACAAGTCCAGATATTGTGGCCAAGGCTTAGCTAATTGTTGTTTTTATTTACAAGTAAACTTGGGTGGGCAGCAGGGGCGTTTTCTGTGCTCTCCTCACCTCTTCTACTCTCGTCCTATCTTCTCCTTTCCTCTGCTCTCCAGTCATCTCCTCTCCTTTCCTATCTTCTCATCTTCTCTCCTCTCCTCTCCTCTGGTCCTATATTCTCCTCTCCAGTCATCCTCTCTCCAGTCATCTCTTCTCCTTTCCTATCCTCTCATCTCCTCTCCTCACATATCCTCTCCAGTCAATGACATGTGTTTTGACTTGCCATTCTTCAAAGGCCTTTTTGCACTTATCTTTGACACCGATAAAAGTAAAGCTTCTGCTGGTCGAGGTCCAGTGTGTTTCTCCTAGTGCCACATGGCCACATTATTCAGCCTTGTTTGACTCATGGATGATCTAAACCAGGTTTTAAGCCTCCTCAGGGAAGGCAGGGACGACCAACAGCTTACTAAAGCTTCCAGCTGACTGAAGAGACCTCTCACATCTGACACCATTTCCCAAATAATGCTAGCAACATCTGAGCTCGTTTGATATACATAACTATCCCCAAACATGGACAACTGCAACAGCAGAAGTCTTGAATTCACCTGGTGGGGCAGAGATATGCTTTGATTTAGCGATTTCCTGGAAAATCACCTTGATTTGCCCGATTGAATGAAGAAGCCCCCCAATTCATGCACCAGACCCATTGAATCTCTTACCAGTGGAGAGACTACACAGGCAGCCTCACTCAGGGCGGACCACAGTGACAATACACAGCCAGCGGTCGTTCTGTCCTTCAAATGGCTTGCTCCCCCCTGCAATCAACCAGCCATGTTGGCAGCACCGTCATAGGTCTGTCCTGGAAGTTGGGACAGAGGAAGGACTAGATGCATCATCACATCACATCTTGGATATATTTTGCCCTGTCGTTGAGGACACTTCGTAGAGTCCCAGGAATTCTTCCTTTGGTTGTAGATCTGCATCTACAAAGAGTCAAACATATTGATTCCTGATCAACTCCTGATACATCCTGGGTTCCATCAAACATATTGATTCCTGATCAACTCCTGATACATCCTGGGTTCCATCAAACATATTGATTCCTGATCAACTCCTGATATATCCTGGGTTCCATCAAACATATTGATTCCTGATCAACTCCTGATATATCCTGGGTTCCATCAAACATATTGATTCCTGATATATCCTGGGTTCCATCAAACATATTGATTCCTGATCAACTCCTGATACATCCTGGGTTCCATCAAACATATTGATTCCTGATCAACTCCCGATACATCCTGGGTTCCATCAAACATATTGATTCCTGATCAACTCCTGATATATCCTGGGTTCCATCAAACATATTGACTCCTGATCAACTCCTGATATATCCTGGGTTCCATCAAACATATTGATTCCTGATCAACTCCTGATATATCCTGGGTTCCATCAAACATATTGATTCCTGATCAACTCTTGATATATCCTGGGTTCCATCAAACATATTGATTCCTGATCAACTCCTGATACTCCTGATATATCCTGGGTTCCATCAAACATATTGATTCCTGATATATCCTGGGTTCCATCAAACATATTGATTCCTGATCAACTCCTGATATATCCTGGGTTCCATTAAACATATTGATTCCTGATCAACTCCTGATATATCCTGGGTTCCATCAAACATATTGATTCCTGATCAACTCCTGATACATCCTGGGTTCCGTCAATGATATGTGTGAACTTGACCACTGGCATCGCTGTTATTTCCGACACAATGTCTTTGACGATTGTTGCCCTCCAACTTCAACATGTTGTTTTGCATTTGGGGCCTGGTGAAATCAAAGTGGCCTTTCAGCCAGGTGGCCAGCTCTGCATCGCCCTCTGCCTTGTACTTTAGAAGATGACTGAAATTCCCACTCTCCTTATCAACGTCTCTAAAAGCCTGACCTTGCCGCGCCAAGTCCTTCACACCCCCAACGATCTTAAAGCCTGACCTTGCCGCGCAAAGTTCTTCACACCCCCAACGTCTCTAAAAGCCTGACCTTGCCGCGCAAAGTTCTTCACACCCCCAACGTCTCTAAAAGCCTGACCTTGCCGCGCCAAGTCCTTCACACCCCCAACGTCTCTAAAAGCCTGACCTTGCCGCGCCAAGTCCTTCACACCCCCAACGTCTCTAAAAGCCTGACCTTGCCGCGCAAAGTTCTTCACACCCCCAACGTCTCTAAAAGCCTGACCTTGCCGCGCCAAGTCCTTCACACCCCCAACGATCTTAATCAGATTTCTCCTCGCTTGTTGCTGCCGTCTTTCAAGCTCACGTGAAAGTTGCACATTAATAGGTTTTGGCTCCTGAATCCGAGTCATTGCAGCTAATTTGTGACACTGGCTGTCTTCATGAGCACTACATTTCTCCACTGCCTTCTTCCAATTTTGAAAGCCAGTCTTGACAGAAGCTGAATCTGCTTTTGACGCAAGCTTAGACTTTTGTGTTGCAAAGTATTTATGACAATAGAAACAGAGGACCCCGTTTAAGAAGGGGCTGTCATGGAGCCAAGTATCATCTATAAACCATTTCTCCTGAAAGTAGAGGGTCCTATTTGATAGGGTTGGACTAGGTAGGACATTCACATTTGGCTACTACAGGTCCCCTTAACATATGTCTTGAGGTCGACATCAATTCTTACTGACCTCCAGGCATTGACCTGGAAGTGATCTGATGACGTCAGTTCATTCTTTTTTTTTTTTATTATTGTTACGTTCCCCAGTTTCTGTGTTCTGTTTTGTATTTTAGTGTGTGTTTCAGGAGATGGCTTCTGGAAGTACTCCCCAACCAGCTGATTGGTCTACCCCCAGGCTAATTGGTGATTGGAGCTGACCCCGCCCCCTCGTCAAGAAGCAGCTGACTCTAATCACCATTGCCACCTGAAGATAAAAGCCAGTGTTCTGCCCAGGAGAGAGAGAGAGGAGAGAGATGAGATAAGGAGTAGAGATTTGGAGATTGAGAGAGAGAAAAATTAGATTGTGATATAGTGTGGGTTGTGTATCAGAAAGTGTGGTATGTACTGCTGTTGTTGGCAGCAGTTTTTCTATGTCCTGTGTTTGTGAAATCGTTAATAATTACTCTGTTTCATTTGTTCCCAGGGGGGAAGGAGAAGGCACTTTGGGAGTGCTTAGGCAAGAGGCCCGAGGGCATACATATACCCGTAGTATATTTACTGTCTAGGCACACTAGGTAAGACCTGGGCGGACCACCCCCTGTATTTTGGTTAGGGCACCAAGTGGTGCTAAGTTAGGTAAGTTAAGTGGGTAGGCAGGTTAGATAGGAGAGGGGGAACTTTGATATTTACTTTCTTTGCTTTGGCTCCGTCCAGCCCCTTTTCCCCATATTACTGTGTAAGAAAATAAATCCTAGTAAACGGTAAATTCTGCTTTTGTGTCATCCTTACTCGCACCTACAGTCCATACCTCTTGCACTTCAGAGAGTTGAGTTGTAGCAGGGAGTTGCGTTCCCTCTACTCAGAGGCGTGCGTAACAATTATACTTTGTTTTTATTGTAGGAACACAAAGAAAGTACAAATAAGGTAAAATAAAAGAACAAAAATGATCTGGCAGTTACAGTGCACTTCATACCTTCATCATCATAGTATTTACATTAGCATCTTTGAATTAGACCTTTTCCAAGTATGAAACCCATTTCTCCCAGTATTCCTGACCTCTCTCCTGTTGAGTTCTTAAAGCAAAGGTCATACGCTCCATGTGGGGTATTTCTTCTACAATGTCTATCCGACGTCAGTTCATTCTGAACAAGTTGCAACCTACCAGGATACTTGGTTTCTTTCCCTTGGCATGTGTGCTTATGTAAGCATAAACACACACGTACAACGGAACATTTCATGAGGATTTATGTTCGGATCACTTCAGGGTCTGAACAAAATACCAGCCTTAGTAAAGTTGAAAATTTACTCTGAGGCCTTTGACTTTACAGCTACAGTAATCACCAGTTTCTCCACAGAGGTCCATAGGTCATCCCTATAGACTACCCGAAGCTGGTGCCTTGCAGCTGTAGACTTATCATGTAGTTATCAACTTAGGATAGTGCCTTAAGCAACACACCGCAAATTATATATGTATCTTTTGTTTGCTTTCATTCCTTTTCATTTAATTTCCTTTGACACTTAAGAAGTGATAGAAGAAATGTAATTATGTATTTCATGAGTGTGTGTGCGTTGTT
Source organism: Salvelinus fontinalis (assembly GCF_029448725.1). Taxonomy (NCBI): domain Eukaryota; kingdom Metazoa; phylum Chordata; class Actinopteri; order Salmoniformes; family Salmonidae; genus Salvelinus; species Salvelinus fontinalis. The sequence goes on along the minus strand of NW_026600408.1, from coordinate 136,338 downwards.
AACATCTGCCTAAGTTACTGCCCAGATCTTCCAGTCTGGACGACGGGTCCGGAACAGCAATCCCAATCCGGACATCCGCTGCCCATCCTTGTGGTGGCCTGCTCCGCAGAAATCCTTCCCGGGTCGACCACCACCAGAAACCAAGATACAAGATCAAGATACCCGGGTCGACCACCACCTGAAACCAAGATACAAGATACCCGGGTCGACCACCACCTGAAACCAAGATACAAGATACCCGGGTCGACCACCACCTGAAACCAAGATACAAGATCAAGATACCCGGGTCGACCACCAGAGGGGGTCACGACGTGGCCCTTTGGGGGTGTATATTGTGGCTCCCCCCCACCTCTCACTCTCCCCACCACAAGTTTTATGACTTTACGACAGGTCATAAATACCTGGTACAAACTGCCATGCAGTATTGAGGGAGAGTCTACCAGAACAAAGCGCTTCTCTTAGTTCAAAACTCCTAATCCCCAAAATGGGAGAACTAAACAATATTTCTACTTTTGAGAATGTGGGCGTGGTCCGTGGACACTTAAGGGACAGTCATGACGAGTATGTTTCATTTGGTGATCTCACAAAGGACAGGACACACAGCATAACTATCTCTTCAAGTGTACATTTCCCAGCTGTCAGGTTGACATCTAAATCCTGTGAAACGTATGTGATTAAACATGAAACTATTTGTGAAAAGATGTCATGTGGTGTTAACCTTCTAAATGAGAAAATATGGGTTTTCATATAGTTAACCAAGTCAGTAACCACGCCCACGTGAGTATAGACATTACGTTGGCATCATGGACCGCCCATTTCTCTGAAGTGTATAAACCCACTCCTGACGAAATTCACATTAGACTAGAAAACATGCATCTGACGCTGTATGTGAAATGGTTAAGAACTACAATAGGCCACGGAGACCATGCAGTTTGGCTACACGGCTGGAAATGGTTAAACTCTGAGACTATCGAACAGGAGCAAATTCTAGACGACACGAATTACTAGTCTGCAGCTAGAAATTACGTAAACCTAGAACGAGCATACCGCCAACCGCCAAATCATCTATTCTATGAGAACATTTTCGAATGATACTCTGAAGTATCAATTCTAACCAGCTACAACCAGGAAAGACATGGTGACTTCTGGGAAAGTTAACCAGAGACTGATGAACTCTACAGGACGATCGAGTGATTCCAACAGAGAAGACAACGACATACGGGCGTAAATATATACATTGCAATTATTCTCGAATGAGCAGCCGTTCATGTGCAAAGGATTAGCATTTCAATGATTATCCGCTGTGTGTAGTGAATCCATTTTGTCTTTCCCGCTCTTTCTCAGTCCCCAACCCTTTCCTTTGTCTACCAAGCCGTCAAATCGACTTAGCCCACTAGGGACTTTTCTATCATTGTTAGTAACCAATGTCTACTGTTTGTTTGTTATGTACTTCTGTGTGATTATTTAGTTAGTAAATAGTTATGCCAATTTGTATATTATTGATTCATTATGGAAACTAGGGTTCGTGCAGATATCCATGGGTTTGTGATGTTCAGTAATGAGAACTGATGAGGTAACAATTAATAATCATTAATGGAAGACTAATTGATAATATATTAAAATATCTGAATAGTTATATTCGGGAAATTATAACTCGAAACATTTTCGCGTGGTGCCCCGACTCCCTAGTTAATTAATGTTTACATGATTAGTGTAATATCATAATTCAACCTAGAGAATTGATTTGATAATATACAGTCTTCACATTTAATGATAGCCCAGACACGACAACCCACTTCAATTTGCTTACGGCACCAATAGATCCACAGACGATGCAATTGCCATCACTCTGCACACTGCCCTATACCATCTGGACAAGAGGAATACCTCTGTAAGAACGCTGTTCATTGACTACAGCTCAGCCTTCAACACCATAGTACCCCCCAAGCTCATCATTAAGCTGGAGGCCCTGGGTCTGAACCCTGCCCTGTGGAACTGGGTCCTGGACTTCCTGAGGGGCCGCCCCCAGGTGGTGAAGGTAGGAAACAACACCACTTCGCTGATCCTCAACACTGGGGCCCCACAAAGGTGCGTGCTCAGCCCCCTCCTGTACTCCCCATTCACCCATGACTGCATGGCCAAGGACGCCTCCAACTCAATCATCAAGTTTGCAGACGACACAACAGTAGTAGGCTTGATTACCAACGATGACGAGGTGAGGGCTCTGGGAGGAGGTGAGGGCTCTGGGAGTGTGCTGCCTGGAAAACAACCTCTCAACATCAACAAAACAAAGATGATCGTGGACTTCAGGAAACAGGGTGCACCCCCTATCTACATCGACGGGACCGCAGTGGAGAAAGTGGAAAGCTTCAAGTTCCTTGGTGTACACATCACTGACTGACAAACTGAAATGGTCCACCCACACAGACAGTGTAGTGAAGAAGGCGCAACAGAGCCTCTTCAACCTCAGGAGGCTAAAGAAATTTGGCTTGTCACCTAAAACCCTCAAGTTTTTACAGATGCACAATTGAGAGCATCCCGATTGGGATGTATCACCGCCTGGTACGACAACTGCACCAACCGCAAGGCTCTCCAGAGGGTAGTGAGTTCTGCCCAACGCATTACCGGGGGCAAACTACCCACCCTAGAGGATACATTCAGCACCCGATGTCACAGGAAGGCCAAAAACATCAAGGACAACAACCACCCGAGCCACTGCCTGTTCACCCGGCTATCATCCAGAAGGAGAGGTCAGTACAGGTGCATCAAAGCTGGGACCGAGAGACTGAAAAACAGCTTCTGTCTCAAGGCCATCAGACTGTTAAACAGCCATCACTAACACATTAGAGGCTGCTGCCTATAGGCATAGACTAGGAATCACTGGCCACTTTAAGGAATGGAACACTAGTCACTTTAATGTTTAAATATTTCATTTTCATTTAAGTCATTTAGCAGACGCTCTTATCCAGAGCGACTTACAAATTGGAAAGTTCATACATATTCATCCTGGTCCCCCCGTGGGTATTGAACCCTGGTCCCCCCGTGGGAATTGAACCCACAACCCTGGCATTGCAAGCGCCATGCTCTACCAACTGAGCCACACGGGACCATAAATATCTGGGATTACTCATCTCATGTGTATATACTGTTTTCTAGAGTATTCTACTGTATTTTAGTCCGTTCCGCTCATCCATATGTATAGTCTTAATTCATTCCTACTTAAGTGTGTAATTGTTTTTATATTACTGCACTTTCGGAGCTAGAAGCACAAGCATTTCGGTACATCCGCAATAACATCTGCTAATCACGTGTATGTGACCAATAATATTTAGTTTGACAAGTCTCTGAATGTCCTTGAGTGGCCCAGCCAGAGTCCAGACTTGAGACCTGAAAAAGCTGTGCAGCGATGGTTCTACTCCAACCTGCCAGAACTTGAGGGAGATCTACAGAGAATGGGAGAAACTCCCCAAATACAGGTGAGCCAAGCTTGTAGCGTCATACCCAAGAAGACTCAAGGCTGTAATCGCTGCCAAAGGTGCTTCAACAAAGTACTGAGTAAAGGGTCTGAATACTTATCAAACTTTATTTGTCACATGCACCGAATACAAGTGTAGACCTTACTGTGAAATGCTTACTTACAAGCCCTTAACCAACAGTGCAGTTCAAGGAGAAAAATGTACCAAATAAACTAAAGTAAAAAATAAAATAGAAAGTAACACTAACATAACGAGTCTACATACACCAGTACTGAGTCAGTGTAGAGTCTACAATTGTTGCTTCTACATTCAACAACCCGGTCGCATTCCGCTTCGCTCCACTGGTAGTATCGCATTTCATTTAATTTCATTACAGTACAACGGTTTGATTTGTTTGATCTTAGCTAGCTACATAGCCGTCTTTGTATCAAAGATAATTGTGTAGTTTAGAGCAAATATCTAGGTTAGCTAGCCAGCTATTTTCGTCCTTTTAACGTAACGTAATCAACACTGCTAGCTAGCCAGCTAGCCACCGAATAGCAGCACTGTAGAAGCTATTACATTCAACGGAACGACTTGATTAGTGTAGTGTTAGCTAGCTACATAGTTGTCTTTGCTGTCTTTGTTTCTAAGATAACTGTGGAGTCTAGATTAATTATCGGTTAGCTAGCCAGCTATTTTCGTCCGCCGCGCTGCCGTTCTCCTACCTAGTCAACACTGCTAACACTGCTAGCTAGCCAACTTCTACCGAATAGCAGCACTGTAGAAACTATTACATTACAACGGAACGATTTGATTAGTGTAGTGTTAGCTAGCTAGTGTTAGCTAGCTACATAGTTGTCTTTGCTGTCCTTGTATCTAAGACAATTGTGTAGTTTAGACTAATTATCTAGCCAGTTACCGAGGTTACCTAGCCAGCTAACGAGGTTACCTAGCCAGCTACACTTTCAAACAAAGTCAACAACGCTTCCCTCCAGTCCCTCGACTTCTTGGCACTGACGGAAACATGGATCACCACAGATAACACTGCTACTCCTACTGCTCTCTCTTCGTCTGCCCACGTGTTCTCGCACACCCCGAGAGCTTCTGGTCAGCGGGGTGGTGGCACCGGGATCCTCATCTCTCCCAAGTGGTCATTCTCTCTTTCTCCCCTTACCCATCTGTCTATCGCCTCCTTTGAATTCCATGCTGTCACAGTTACCAGCCCTTTCAAGCTTAACATCCTTATCATTTATCGCCCTCCAGGTTCCCTCGGAGAGTTCATCAATGAGCTTGATAAGCTCCTTTCCTGAGGACGGCTCACCTCTCACAGTTCTGGGTGACTTTAACCTCCCCACGTCTACCTTTGACTCATTCCTCTCCACCTCCTTCTTTCCACTCCTCTCCTCTTTTGACCTCACCCTCTCACCTTCCCCCCCTACTCACAAGGCAGGCAATACGCTTGACCTCATCTTTACTAGATGCTGTTCTTCCACTAACCTCATTGCAAGTCTCCGACCACTACCTTGTATCCTTTTCCCTCTCGCTCTCATTCAACACTTCCCACACTGCCCCTACTCGGATGGTATCGCGCCGTCCCAACCTTCGCTCTCTCTCCCCCGCTACTCTCTCCTCTTCCATCCTATCATCTCTTCCCTCTGCTCAAACCTTCTCCAACCTATCTCCTGATTCTGCCTCCTCAACCCTCCTCTCCTCCCTTTCTGCATCCTTTGACTCTCTATGTCCCCTATCCTCCAGGCCGGCTCGGTCCTCCCCTCCCGCTCCGTGGCTCGACGACTCATTGCGAGCTCACAGAACAGGGCTCCGGGCAGCCAAGCGGAAATGGAGGAAAACTCGCCTCCCTGCGGACCTGGCATCCTTTCACTCCCTCCTCTCTACATTTTCCTCTTCTGTCTCTGCTGCTAAAGCCACTTTCTACCACTCTAAATTCCAAGCATCTGCCTCTAACCCTAGGAAGCTCTTTGCCACCTTCTCCTCCCTCCTGAATCCCCCCCCCCTCCTCCTCCCTCTCTGCAGACGACTTCGTCAAACATTTTGAAAAGAAGGTCGACGACATCCGATCCTCGTTTGCTAAGTCAAACGACACCGCTGGTTCTGCTCACACTGCCCTGCCCTGTGCTCTGACCTCTTTCTCCCCTCTCTCTCCAGATGAAATCTCGCGTCTTGTGACGGCCGGCCGCCCAACAACCTGCCCGCTTGACCCTATCCCCTCTCTTCTCCAGACCATTTCCGGAGACCTTCTCCCTTACCTCACCTCGCTCATCAACTCATCCTTGACCGCTGGCTACGTCCCTTCTGTCTTCAAGAGAGCGAGAGTTGCACCCCTTCTGAAAAAACCTACACTCGATCCCTCCGATGTCAACAACTACAGACCAGTATCCCTTCTTTCTTTTCTCTCCAAAACTCTTGAACGTGCCGTCCTTGGCCAGCTCTCCTGCTATCTCTCTCAGAATGACCTTCTTGATCCAAATCAGTCAGGTTTCAAGACTAGTCATTCAACTGAGACTGCTCTTCTCTATCACGGAGGCGCTCCGCACTGCTAAAGCTAACTCTCTCTCTTCTGCTCTCATCCTTCTAGACCTATCGGCTGCCTTCGATACTGTGAACCATCAGATCCTCCTCTCCACCCTCTCCGAGTTGGGCATCTCCGGCGCGGTCCACGCTTGGATTGCGTCCTACCTGACAGGTCGCTCCTACCAGGTGGCGTGGCGAGAATCTGTCTCCTCACCACGTGCTCTCACCACTGGTGTCCCCCAGGGCTCTGTTCTAGGCCCTCTCCTATTCTCGCTATACACCAAGTCACTTGGCTCTGTCATAACCTCACATGGTCTCTCCTATCATTGCTATGCAGACGACACAATTAATCTTCTCCTTTCCCCCTTCTGATGACCAGGTGGCGAATCGCATCTCTGCATGTCTGGCAGACATATCAGTGTGGATGACGGATCACCACCTCAAGCTGAACCTCGGCAAGACGGAGCTGCTCTTCCTCCCGGGGAAGGACTGCCCGTTCCATGATCTCGCCATCACGGTTGACAACTCCGTTGTGTCCTCCTCCCAGAGCGCTAAGAACCTTGGCGTGATCCTGGACAACACCCTGTCGTTCTCAACTAACATCAAGGCGGTGGCCCGTTCCTGTAGGTTCATGCTCTACAACATCCGCAGAGTACGACCCTGCCTCACACAGGAAGCGGCGCAGGTCCTAATCCAGGCACTTGTCATCTCCCGTCTGGATTACTGCAACTCGCTGTTGGCTGGGCTCCCTGCCTGTGCCATTAAACCCCTACAACTCATCCAGAACGCCGCAGCCCGTCTGGTGTTCAACCTTCCCAAGTTCTCTCACGTCACCCTGCTCCTCCGCTCTCTCCACTGGCTTCCAGTTGAAGCTCGCATCCGCTACAAGACCATGGTGCTTGCCTACGGAGCTGTGAGGGGAACGGCACCTCAGTACCTTCAGGCTCTGATCAGGCCCTACACCCAAACAAGGGCACTGCGTTCATCCACCTCTGGCCTGCTCGCCTCTCTACCACTGAGGAAGTACAGTTCCCGCTCAGCCCAGTCAAAACTGTTCGCTGCTCTGGCACCCCAATGGTGGAACAAACTTCCCCACGACAGCGGAGTCAATCACCACCTTCCGGAGACACCTGAAACCCCACCTCTTTAAGGAATACCTAGGATAGGATAAAGCAATCCTTCTGAACCCTCCCCTTAAAAGATTTAGATGCACTATTGTAAAGTGGTTGTTCCACTGGATGTCATAAGGTGAATGCACCAATTTGTAAGTCGCTCTGGACAAGAGCATCTGCTAAATGACTTAAATGTAAATGTATATACAGGGTGTACCGGTACTGAGTCGGTGTGGAGGCTATATACAGGGGGTACCGGTACAGAGTCAATGTGGAGGCTATATACAGGGGGTACCGGTACAGAGTCAATGTGGAGGTTATATACAGGGGGTACCGGTACAGAGTCAATGTGGAGGCTATATACAGGGGGGTACCGGTACAGAGTCAATGTGGAGGCTATATACAGGGGGGTACCGGTACAGAGTCAATGTGGAGGCTATATACAGGGGGTACCGGTACAGAGTCAATGTGGAGGCTATATACAGGGGGTAACGGTACAGAGTCAATGTGGAGGCTATATACAGGGTGTTACGGTACAGAGTCAATGTGGAGGCTATATACAGGGGGTACCGGTACAGAGTCAATGTGGAGGCTATATACAGGGGGTACCGGTACAGAGTCAATGTGGAGGCTATATACAGGGGGTACCGGTACAGAGTCAATGTGGAGGCTATATACAGGGGGTACCGGTACAGAGTCAATGTGGAGGCTATATACAGGGGGTACCGGTACAGAGTCAATGTGGAGGCTATATACAGGGGGTACCGGTACAGAGTCAATGTGGAGGCTATATACAGGGGGTACCGGTACAGAGTCAATGTGGAGGCTATATACAGGGGGTACCGGTACAGAGTCAATGTGGAGGCTATATACAGGGGGTACCGGTACAGAGTCAATGTGGAGGCTATATACAGGGGGTACCGGTACAGAGTCAATGTGGAGGCTATATACAGGGGGTACCGGTACAGAGTCAATGTGGAGGCTATATACAGGGGGGTACCGGTACAGAGTCAATGTGGAGGCTATATACAGGGGGGTACCGGTACAGAGTCAATGTGGAGGCTATATACAGGGGGTACTGGTACAGAGTCAATGTGGAGGCTATATACAGGGGGTAACGGTACAGAGTCAATGTGGAGGCTATATACAGGGGGTACCGGTACAGAGTCAATGTGGAGGCTATATACAGGGGGTACCGGTACAGAGTCAATGTGGAGGCTATATACAGGGGGTACCGGTACAGAGTCAATGTGGAGGCTATATACAGGGGGTACCGGTACAGAGTCAATGTGGAGGCTATATACAGGGGGTACCGGTACAGAGTCAATGTGGAGGCTATATACAGGGGGTACCGGTACAGAGTCAATGTGGAGGCTATATACAGGGGGTACCGGTACAGAGTCAATGTGGAGGCTATATACAGGGGGTACCGGTACAGAGTCAATGTGGAGGCTATATACAGGGGGTACCGGTACAGAGTCAATGTGGAGGCTATATACAGGGGGGTACCGGTACAGAGTCAATGTGGAGGCTATATACAGGGGGTACTGGTACAGAGTCAATGTGGAGGCTATATACAGGGGGTAACGGTACAGAGTCAATGTGGAGGCTATATACAGGGTGTTACGGTACAGAGTCAATGTGGAGGCTATATACAGGGGGTACCGGTACAGAGTCAATGTGGAGGCTATATACAGGGGGTACCGGTACAGAGTCAATGTGGAGGCTATATACAGGGGGTACCGGTACAGAGTCAATGTGGAGGCTATATACAGGGGGTACCGGTACAGAGTCAATGTGGAGGCTATATACAGGGGGTACCGGTACAGAGTCAATGTGGAGGCTATATACAGGGGGTACCGGTACAGAGTCAATGTGGAGGCTATATACAGGGGGTACCGGTACAGAGTCAATGTGGAGGCTATATACAGGGGGTACCGGTACAGAGTCAATGTGGAGGCTATATACAGGGGGTACCGGTACAGAGTCAATGTGGAGGCTATATACAGGGGGTACCGGTACAGAGTCAATGTGGAGGCTATATACAGGGGGTACCGGTACAGAGTCAATGTGGAGGCTATATACAGGGGGTACCGGTACAGAGTCAATGTGGAGGCTATATACAGGGGGTACCGGTACAGAGTCAATGTGGAGGCTATATACAGGGGGTACCGGTACAGAGTCAATGTGGAGGTTATATACAGGGGGTACCAGTACAGAGTCAATGTGGAGGCTATATACAGGGGGTACCAGTACAGAGTCAATGTGGAGGCTATATACAGGGGGTACCAGTACAGAGTCAATGTGGAGGCTATATACAGGGGGTACCGGTACAGAGTCAATGTGGAGGCTATATACAGGGGGTACCGGTACAGAGTCAATGTGGAGGCTATATACAGGGGGTACCGGTACAGAGTCAATGTGGAGGCTATATACAGGGGCTACCGGTACAGAGTCAATGTGGAGGCTATATACAGGGTGTTACGGTACAGAGTCAATGTGGAGGCTATATACAGGGGGTACCGGTACAGAGTCAATGTGGAGGCTATATACAGGGGGTACCGGTACAGAGTCAATGTGGAGGCTATATACAGGGGGTACCAGTACAGAGTCAATGTGGAGGCTATATACAGGGGGTACCAGTACAGAGTCAATGTGGAGGCTATATACAGGGGGTACCGGTACAGAGTCAATGTGGAGGCTATATACAGGGGGTACCGGTACAGAGTCAATGTGGAGGCTATATACAGGGGGTACCGGTACAGAGTCAATGTGGAGGCTATATACAGGGGGTACCGGTACAGAGTCAATGTGGAGGCTATATACAGGGGGTACCGGTACAGAGTCAATGTGGAGGCTATATACAGGGGGTACCGGTACAGAGTCAATGTGGAGGCTATATACAGGGGGTACCGGTACCGAGTCGGTGTGTGGGGGTACAGGCTAGTTGCGGTAATTTGTACATGTAGGTAGGGGCGAAGTGACTACATGCGATGTCAGTTTTGTATAAATGTGCACAAATTTCTAAACTTGTTTAGCTTTGTTATTTTAGGGGTATGGTTTGTAAATTGAGGGGGAAACTATTTAATCGTGTTGGAATAAGTCTGTAACGTAACAAAATGTGGGAAAAGGGGTCTGAATCCACCAGAGCTGGAATGAAGGGAAATACCACTGACTGAGAAAATGGATTTAATCACTTCTGGACAAAGACTTGTGGGAAACAGACAGCTTTAAAAAAGGCACGATGTTAAACCAGTGGAGAAAGTGTTTCAACAGGAACATTGATACCTGATATTATATACAGTCTATTGGTTTTTAACTGGTTATTAATAGAAGGTTCCAGTAAACTAACAGGTTCATCTTCAACTCCAATCAAACAGGAGGATTTATACGCCATCGTCAAGTGTCATTCCTCATCCTAACGGATCAGCTGCTGAAATAACCTCCGTCTCGAGTTCTCTGGTCTTTAAAACGGCTGATACATGAGTCAGTCCGGCCCTGGTAGATACAACGACAACTAAAAGTCCTAATATAATACAGTTTCTCCCCGACCAGATCATTCTCCCTCTTCCTCCTTGACCTTTTTCTTCTTTTTCTTCTTCTTTGACGACTGTAAATCACAAGAAATAACAAAATGAGTATGTATGTTCAGACAGAACGTCTTAGATGAGCAGGAATATATATTCTGGAAGCATGTCCCCATCAGCTACGTACTTCCTCTGTGGGAGAGACGGTCTCCTCTTCCTCTTCCTTTACGTCCATCGCCTCGGCTTTCTTGGACTTCTTTTTCTTCTTCTTGGGAGTTTCTTCTGCTGCCGTTGACGCCTCTGGTTCTGAATGAAAACAGAAACCACCGTGAGACGATAGAAGATGGTTGAGAACCGGTCTCATGTTATTGTGTTATATAACAGGATGGTGTATTATGGTCTCATGTTATTGTGTTATATAACAGGATGGTGTATTATGGTCTCATGTTATTGTGTTATATAACAGGATGGATGGTGTATTATGGTCTCATGTTATTGTGTTATATAACAGGATGGTGTATTATAGTCTCATGTTATTGTGTTATATAACAGGATGGTGTATTATGGTCTCATGTTATTGTGTTATATAACAGGATGGATGGTGTATTATGGTCTCATGTTATTGTGTTATATAACAGGATGGATGGTGTATTATGGTCTCATGTTATTGTGTTATATAACAGGATGGATGGTGTATTATGGTCTCATGTTATTGTGTTATATAACAGGATGGTGTATTGTGGTCTCATGTTATTGTGTTATATAACAGGATGGTGTATTATGGTCTCATGTTATTGTGTTATATAACAGGATGGTGTATTATGGTCTCATGTTATTGTGTTATATAACAGGATGGTGTATTGTGGTCTCATGTTATTGTGTTATATAACAGGATGGATGGTGTATTGTGGTCTCATGTTATTGTGTTATATAACAGGATGGTGTATTATGGTCTCATGTTATTGTGTTATATAACAGGATGGTGTATTATGGTCTCATGTTATTGTGTTATATAACAGGATGGATGGTGTATTATGGTCTCATGTTATTGTGTTATATAACAGGATGGTGTATTGTGGTCTCATGTTATTGTGTTATATAACAGGATGGTGTATTGTGGTCTCATGTTATTGTGTTATATAACAGGATGGATGGTGTATTGTGGTCTCATGTTATTGTGTTATATAACAGGATGGTGTATTATGGTCTCATGTTATTGTGTTATATAACAGGATGGTGTATTATGGTCTCATGTTATTGTGTTATATAACAGGATGGTGTATTATGGTCTCATGTTATTGTGTTATATAACAGGATGGATGGTGTATTGTGGTCTCATGTTATTGTGTTATATAACAGGATGGATGGTGTATTATGGTCTCATGTTATTGTGTTATATAACAGGATGGATGGTGTATTATGGTCTCATGTTATTGTGTTATATAACAGGATGGATGGTGTATTATGGTCTCATGTTATTGTGTTATATAACAGGATGGTGTATTATGGTCTCATGTTATTGTGTTATATAACAGGATGGTGTATTGTGGTCTCATGTTATTGTGTTATATAACAGGATGGTGTATTATGGTCTCATGTTATTGTGTTATATAACAGGATGGTGTATTATGGTCTCATGTTATTGTGTTCTATAACAGGATGGATGGTGTATTATGGTCTCATGTTATTGTGTTATATAACAGGATGGTGTATTGTGGTCTCATGTTATTGTGTTATATAACAGGATGGATGGTGTATTATGGTCTCATGTTATTGTGTTATATAACAGGATGGATGGTGTATTATGGTCTCATGTTATTGTGTTATATAACAGGATGGTGTATTATGGTCTCATGTTATTGTGTTATATAACAGGATGGATGGTGTATTATGGTCTCATGTTATTGTGTTATATAACAGGATGGTGTATTATGGTCTCATGTTATTGTGTTATATAACAGGATGGATGGTGTATTATGGTCTCATGTTATTGTGTTATATAACAGGATGGTGTATTATGGTCTCATGTCATTGTGTTATATAACAGGATGGTGTATTATGGTCTCATGTTATTGTGTTATATAACAGGATGGTGTATTATGGTCTCATGTTATTGTGTTATATAACAGGATGGTGTATTATGGTCTCATGTTATTGTGTTATATAACAGGGTGGTGTATTATGGTCTCATGTTATTGTGTTATATAACAGGATGGTGTATTATGGTCTCATGTTATTGTGTTATATAACAGGATGGATGGTGTATTATGGTCTCATGTTATTGTGTTATATAACAGGATGGTGTATTGTGGTCTCATGTTATTGTGTTATATAACAGGATGGTGTATTATGGTCTCATGTTATTGTGTTATATAACAGGATGGTGTATTATGGTCTCATGTTATTGTGTTATATAACAGGATGGATGGTGTATTATGGTCTCATGTTATTGTGTTATATAACAGGATGGATGGTGTATTATGGTCTCATGTTATTGTGTTATATAACAGGATGGTGTATTATGGTCTCATGTTATTGTGTTATAAAACAGGATGGATGGTGTATTATGGTCTCATGTTATTGTGTTATATAACAGGATGGATGGTGTATTATGGTCTCATGTTATTGTGTTATATAACAGGATGGATGGTGTATTATGGTCTCATGTTATTGTGTTATATAACAGGATGGATGGTGTATTATGGTCTCATGTTATTGTGTTATATAACAGGATGGTGTATTATGGTCTCATGTTATTGTGTTATATAACAGGATGGATGGTGTATTATGGTCTCATGTTATTGTGTTATATAACAGGATGGTGTATTATGGTCTCATGTTATTGTGTTATATAACAGGATGGATGGAGTATTATGGTCTCATGTTATTGTGTTATATAACAGGATGGTGTATTGTGGTCTCATGTTATTGTGTTATATAACAGGATGGATGGTGTATTATGGTCTCATGTTATTGTGTTATATAACAGGATGGATGGTGTATTATGGTCTCATGTTATTGTGTTATATAACAGGATGGTGTATTGTGGTCTCATGTTATTGTGTTATATAACAGGATGGATGGTGTATTATGGTCTCATGTTATTGTGTTATATAACAGGATGGATGGTGTATTATGGTCTCATGTTATTGTGTTATATAACAGGATGGATGGTGTATTGTGGTCTCATGTTATTGTGTTATATAACAGGATGGTGTATTATGGTCTCATGTTATATAACAGGATGGTGTATAGATATAGATAGTGTAGATAGTATATTATAACTAAGAGTTACTCCACTGACCTTCCACAGGTTCTTTCTTGGGTTTCTTGGTTTTGACTGTCACCGGTGTGGCCACCTCTTCCTCCTCCACTTCCTCAAACTTCCTCTTCTTGGAAACAGAGGGGAGGGTGGAGTCTCCGGAGGGGTCGTACACCTTCACGTCACTATGGAGACACGACAGAACGTTAGTTACCAGTACAGTTGGTAATTAGTCGACGGTCGATTGATCGAAAGGCTGTTGGTCGACCAAGATGGTTTTTTAGTCGATCAGTAGCAAGTAAATTTATGGCACACGAGACACCTTTCTGATTCGCGGTCATCTCAGTGAATTGTTTGTGTTTGATTGTTAGTGTACATCAATTCCCCATTATATATATATCACCAGTACTACATTTACCCTTCATTCCTATCATTTACAATCTACAATGTTTGTTGATGGTAATTTAAGTTAAGGCAATTGATGTATGGATGAAGTGAAGAGTGGGTTCGTGCAGATAACAAACAATTTACGACGTTTGGAATGAGACTAACGTGAGGTAAACAATAATTAATTAATCAGAAGACTAAGTGAGCAGATATTAAATATCTGTAAGTTACATTAGGAAAATTATAACTTTGTAATCTGAATATTTTCCTTGGTCCCCTGACTTCCTAGTTAATTACCGTTACTTGATAAATAAGTCATCAGTTTAATGATTCCATAGACACGACACGGTCGACCAAGATTTGTTGTCGGGGACAGACGGTTAGTTACTAGAGAGGCGACAGAAGGTTAGTTACCAGAGAGAGGCGACAGAAGGTTAGTTACCAGAGAGAGGCGACAGAAGGTTAGTTACCAGAGAGATGCGACAGAAGGTTAGTTACCAGAGAGAGGCGACAGAAGGTTAGTTACCAGAGAGACGCGACAGAAGGTTAGTTACCAGAGAGAGGCGACAGACGGTTAGTTACCAGAGAGGCGACAGAAGGTTAGTTACCAGAGAGAGGCGACAGAAGGTTAGTTACCAGAGAGAGGCGACAGAAGGTTAGTTACCAGAGAGAGGCGACAGAAGGTTAGTTACCAGAGAGAGGCGACAGAAGGTTAGTTACCAGAGAGAGGCGACAGAAGGTTAGTTACCAGAGAGACGCGACAGAAGGTTAGTTACCAGAGAGAGGCGACAGACGGTTAGTTACCAGAGAGACGCGACAGAAGGTTAGTTACCAGAGAGAGGCGACAGAAGGTTAGTTACCAGAGAGAGGCGACAGAAGGTTAGTTACCAGAGAGACGCGACAGAAGGTTAGTTACCCAAGATAGTAGTCTCCAGGTGTAACTCACCTCTTGTGTTGGTATTTGTCAGACTTCGCCATGGCTTTACCTGTTCCACTGATTCTTCTGATCTGAAGGGAGAAACCAGGGTCAGCACAATAGTAGGGGACCGGTAGAATAGGAGATGAGTAGGGGACTAGCATGATATCACTGTTTAACTTCACTAGGGTAGGGTGCAGCATTTTGGAATGAAAAGCGTGCCCAAATTAAACTGCCTGCTACTCAGGCCCAGAAGCTTGGACATGCATATTACTGGTAGATTTGGATAGAAAACTCAAAAGTTTCCAAAACTGTTCAAATAATGTCTGTGAGTATATCAGAACTGAATTGGCAGGCGAAAACCGGCGAAAAATCGATCCAGGAAGTAGGAATTTAAAATGTTTGTAGTTTTCTATTCAATGCCATTACAGTATCCATTGACTTATGACTCAAATTGCAGTTCCTATGCCTTCCACTAGATGTCAACAGTCTTTAGAAATTGTTTCAGGCTTGTTTTCTGAAAAATGAGGAAGAACAGTCTGAATGAGTGGACCTTGAAGTTTCAGAGCTTTTTCATACGCCCGACCGAGAGTGTGCGTTTCTTGTTTACCTTATATATTGACGACGTTATTGTCCGGTTGAAATATTATCGATTATTTAGGCTGAAAACAACCTGAGGATTGAATATAATCATCATTTGACATTTTTCTATGAACTTTACGGATACAATTTGGATTTTGTTCTGCCTGTTGTGACTGTTTGAGCCTGTGGATTACTGAAGAAAACACAATGGAGGTTTTTGGATATAAAGAGACTATCGAACAAAAGGAACATTTATTGAGTAAATGAATGTCTTCTGAGTGCAACCATATGAAGATCATCAAAGGTAAGTGACTCATTTTATCTCCATGTCTGACTTGTGTAACTCTTCTACTTGACTGGTTACTGTTTGTAATGATTTGTCTGCTGGGCGATGTTCTCAAATAATCGCATGGTATGCTTTCGCCGTAAAGACTTTTTGAAATCTGACAGCGTGGTTGGATTCACAAGAAGTTCATCTTTTAAACTATGTATAACACTTGTATGTTTACAATGAGTATTTCGGGTTTTTGAATTTGGCGCTCTGCAATTCCACTGGATGTTGGCCAGGTGGGACCCAAGCCCTAGTTAATAACACAAGCTCAGATGAGGTAGTGACTGAAAAGCATCAGGTAGTTTCAGGACTGTTGACATTGGTCATCATCATCACTGCTTGGCATCTCACGTGGCCCGGTTGTTGTTTTGGGTCTCTAGCAGTAAGGGGCAGAGAGAGCTACTTACTCCCTTCTCCTCTAGGTGGCGTAGTCTGGCCTCCAGCTTGGCGCGGTTCTCCACTCCCATCTCAGCGTTTGTGTCCTCTCCCAGGGCATCGTAGCGGATCGCCAGAGATGCTTTGGCTGCCAGCATCCTGGAGATCTGAGAGGAGAGAAAGAAGCTATATTAGAACATGACAGCAGTACTGTAGTGGGGAGACACTGATTCTAGTGATGGCTGGGACATGACAGCAGTACTGTAGTGTGTGGAGACACTGATTCTAGTGATGGCTGGGACATGACAGCAGTACTGTAGTG